>NW_005434541.1:51933-68235 GCF_000315625.1 Guillardia theta CCMP2712
CGGGCTGACCGCAACACCGAACCTCGAGAGGAACTGAGTCTTGTCCATGCTGTTCACCTGCTCGGAAGTGAGCGCGAGAACGGGGAAGACACAGAGGAGGAAAGCAGGGGAATGGGGGGGGGGGCATGCAGCAGGTGGAGGCAGGCAGGAGGAGGAGCAAGAGGAGGAGAAAGGGGATTAGGAGCAGGATAGAGGAGGAGGAGGAGAAGGAGGAGCAAAGTATGGGCGGGAGTTCGAGGAGGAGGACGGGAGGGAGCGAGGGAGCGAGGGAGCGAGGGAGCGAGGGAGGGAGCGAGGGAGGGAGCGAGGGAGGGAGGGAGCGAGGGAGGGAGCGAGGAGGAGGAGGAGAGACCATCTGGCCCGAGGAATCCTGGAACATGCGAGCGATGGTGAACTGCTCGCGCTCACTCGACTTGAGGTTCTGCTCCTGCAGCTTCTGGCGCACAACCTCGCAGAGGACGGACGAGTCCCTTCCTGATCTCCTCAGAACCCTCGGAGGCTGGCACCTCTTCTCCCTCTCCTGCCTCCTCCTGTCCCACAGGCACTCCGGCACCTCCTGCCGCATCACAAACTTGCTGGGATGGGCAGAGAGCAGTTTGGTCTCCTTGGGGTCCTTGCGGCGGACGGGATACTGGTCCCAGACGTTCTCATCCTGTAAGAGGAGGAGAGCTTGAGAGGAGAGCGAGGAAAGAAAGTTGGAGGGTTTGTAGAGGACGGAAGCAAACAGCGAGAGCAAGAGGAGAAGGACGAGATGATGAAAAAAGGACAGAGATAACGAGGAGGAGGAGGAGGTTACCTCAGAGAAGATCCAGAAAGTGTCAAGCCTCTCCAGCAGAGCTTTCAGCTGCGCCTCTTCGTCCGAGCCCTTCTCCGCAAACATCTTCTTCACCTCGCCCAGCAGCCGATCCCAGCTCGATGCCTCTTGCTTCTTCCTTGCCAGCGAGCTCAACGAGGAGAGGAGGAGGCCCTGCATGCTGTCGACCTCATGCAGGAGCTGCTGCCACTGGACGAGGATGGAGGATGGAGCCTCCCTTGAGGAGTAACGGGGAGGAGGAGAGTCGATGAGGTTGAAGTCCTGCAGGCAGACGATGTCGACGAAGCAGGGAGGGAGAAGCACCTCTAGATCGTCATCGATGTCCCTCCCGAAGACCTTCAGGGAAGACAATAGCAGATTTCAGTCCTCTCATCATCTCCAGCCCAACCATCTCTCCTGCTCCTGCTCCTGCTCCTGCTCCTGCTCCTGCTCCTGCTCCTGCTCCTCCCCATCCCCTTCCTCCCCCTCCTGAGTCAGCTCTCCAACCCTTGCCTCCCTTCTGCCCTTCTGCCCTTCTTTATCCATCTCCATTCCCCCCGCTCGTTCACCTGCACTAGAGGGTGACGTTGCATGTCCTGCAGCCGCCAGTCGATGCATCGCTCAAGATGGTCGATGCAGATCTGCTTCTGCTCCGACAGCAGCGGCAGCACCTGCCCGTGCGTGCGAGCATGCACGTACTCCGACGCCAGCTAGGGCTCGATCAGCCAACAGACGAGCAGGGGAACAAGGATAGATGCGGGGGTGGAGGAGGGAGAAGATGGATACACGAGTGGAGGAGAGCAGGAGTAGCGGGGTAGAAGGAGGAGACGGGGAGGAGAGTTGAAGAGAGCAGAGTGACGAAGAGGAAAACAGCAGCAAGAGAGGGAGAAGAGAGCGATACATGGGGAAAGAGAAATGGAGGTCAGGACAGCAAGGGAAGTATGAGAACAAGAGGTCGAGAGATCGGGAGAGAACCTTGCGGGCCCTTGAGATGATCTTCCATCGAGTTGAGGCGACTTGCCTGGATGATCAAGGAAGACGAGAGCAGGAGCAGGAGCAGGAGCAGGAGGAGGAGGAGGAGGAGGAGGGACCGATATATTGTTAGCTTATCGTCTTTGAAACCCCGCGCTGAGTCTCACCTGGACTGGCCACTCTTCCTCCTCTCCTCAGGGGAGCACATTGCCTGGATGAGATTTCCAGCGCTCCTATCGAGGTTCGCTCGACTCGAGGAGGATGAGGAGGACGGCCAGCAGCCGTCGAGGAAGCGATCAAGCATGTCAAGGAGGAGGGCAGGCTTCAGCTGCTGCTGCTCGTTGAGGTTCCTCTGCTTGAAGAAGGCGGCCTTGACGACGCGCAAGATGTCCACGAGGATAACGGAGAAGAAGAGCAGATTCCCGTGGATGTAGAGCTCATCATCTTCGCTGTGCATCCTGGCGCCTGTGATTGTCATCCACAGCCCGATGTAAATCTTGATCTCCTCCGCCCGCTGAATGTTCCCATCCCTGCCCCATTGTCACCAGCTCCTCCCTCCCCCCTCCCGATCCTGCACCCTCATAACTCTTGAATTTCGAACTTCCTCTTCCCCCTTCCCCCTCGTCCCCCTCGTCCTCCTCCTCCTCTCTGCCCTCCATAACTCACCGGACGAAGTTTCCTCCTCGTTCCCTCATCAGCAGGTACGCAAACGCCGTCCGAAGGAAATTATAGAGTCGAGGCTGCAGCTCGAGCAGCTCCCATCTTAACCCTCGCTGTGTCAAGCACCAATCAGCCCCAGCATTCCACAATCTCTCCGCCATCCCCCCCCTAACCCCACCCCCCCTCCTCCCCTCCTCCCCGATGCCCTGAGGATTCTCAACGCTTCTCTTTGACGTTTGCCTTCCCATCTCCTGATCCACCTACCTCCTCCCCTTTTCTTCCCTCGTTCTCTTTCCTGCCCTGCTTTTCCATTCTCGCACCTCCTCTCTCCCCCTCCCTCCTCTCCCCTCCCCTCCCCTCCCCTCAACTCACCGAGGGATGCGCCACCATCCGAGGATCCAAGCAGATCGCCTTCTCTGTCACTCTCTCGATGAGCATCTCGATGGCCTTGAGGTGCCGCCGGTTGGGTCGGAGGTCTCGAGTCGTATGCTCCAGACACATGGGCGTCAGGCTCGGCATCCTCCCTCCCTGTCCTGTCACGAAGCACGAGGTGTCGAGCCAGAACGCCGAGAGGACATCAAGAGTCTGCTTGACCTCGATCGGATCACCCTTCATCAGCTCCTCCAGGTACTTGTGGAGGACCCTCAGGTATGCGTCTGAGCTGCCCCTCGTCTGCATGCTCAGGTTGCTCATGGAGACTCGCGCGTCCAAGTGTCTGCATACCACGGGAAACGCGCCGATGGCATAGAGGAGGAGCTGAGACGCCGAGCATTCAATCGCCACTGGCATGTTCTGGCGTGGGATCAATTTCTCCGGAAGAAACCTGCTGGGGAACTTGAACTGCGAATACTGCCGCAGCTTCCTCACTGCAAGAAACAGTCCTCCAGTCTTCCCATGCTGATTCCGAGAGGAGGAGGGAGTCCCGTGCCTCCTCTCCCCCGTCATCTTGGCTCCTTCGACAATCGCCAGCACCAGAGCTTCTAGGTCAAGATCGACCTGATCAGGGCTGAGCCTCGACACCAGCAGGGGGGTAGGGATCTTGGTCTTCTCGTCCATCTGCATGATCTCCTCCAGGTCCGTGGGGATGCCGAAGATCGACTTGATGAACTCAGGGAGAACCTTCTCGAACTCGTCGTGGTTGTTGCTCGAAACTTCTGCCAGGTAATTCGCCACCTGCGAGCATTTCAGACCTCCTGCCGTCGCCACGCTCGAACTTACCCATCGGCAGTCTATCCACTTCGCCATTCCTGTCTTGGGCGCCATACCTCCTGCCGCCCCCCCTCCGGCCATCACGCCCGCCATTCCTATCCCTGACGCAGTCCTTCCCGCCATGTGTCCTGGCCTCTGCCCCTCTTCCCCGCCCTGACCCAGGATTCAGGAATCTGCCCAGGAATCCGATGATCTGCCGGGCCGGGCCCAGTCAGGGCCCAGTGGCCCGCCGGGACTCCCGGGAGCTCGGGCCGATCCGCCGGGCCGCGGCCGGCACTTCCGAGGCTTCGGCACACTTCAGTGAGGCTGGCATCATGGGGCCGGAGCCCGCGGGGCTCGGAGCACTCAGATCTCTGTGCCAGTGAATCTGCTAGGCTGAGGAGCTGCAGTAGGTGCTGCCCCCCCCCCCCGCCCGAGGAGCGGCCGGGCAGCCCGCCGCCCGCGTGACTGGACTTTTAGCCGAGATGATTGATTTTGTGAAACATCGAGTCTATTTACAACAAGATTGTGACTTCCTTGAATCATATCCCTCGCGTGCTCTCAGCACGAAGAATCCTGTACAACTTGTGCATCTGCAGCAGGAGAGGAAGTGAGAGGAGGGGGAGAGGAGGGTAGGGGAGAGGGAGAGCCGGGAGGGAAGGCAGGAGGGGGAAAGGAGGGAGAGCGGAGGGCGTACAAGGGAGAACAAATACCTTGATCTTCATCTGGTGAATCTTCTTATCGTGTAGCTGTATCTCCCCGATGATCTTCATGCCGCAGTTGGTCGTGAACAGGACGCCGATGGTCAAGTCCCGGTAGCCCTCCTGCGACTCCGAGGCGATGAACTTGTTCTTCACCCGGCATACCTGCGGGCAGCGTGAGAGGGAGAAAGGCAGCAGCTCCGATCCGGACCTTGATCCCTGAAGACTCGTCGAGGCTGTTGAACCACTCGAAGATCTCGAGGATCTTCTTGGGCCCCTCGCAGATCACTGAGAGCCGGACCTGCCATGGGCATCACTGACGTGCGGCCGGCCGATGGCGACGCGTCACCGGGTCCAAGATGTACCCGCTGTAGGGCCTGACGCAGCGCAGGAGAGGGTCCGCGTACTTAAAGAGCTTCTGGCTCATCCTCGCTAGCGACTTGACTGGAGCGAAGGACACCTCCACCCGTCTCACCCCTTCTTCGAATTTGCAGTCCATGGTGATGGAATGGTGTAGGATGTCGTTGTGGTCGTCATCGAAGTCCACACAGATGGTACTCTGGTCTGAGGAGCCCAGGACCGCCTCCTCCCAGTGCACAGTCGGCTCCTTGTCATGGCTGCGTGTTCGACCCACCACCTCGTGCGACTGGATGACCTGGAGGACCCTCTTCTGAAAGGCGTGGTTGATCAGCTTCGCTCTGAGGTGGAGCTGCGATATGAACACATCTTCGTTGTGCACTCTGTACCCGCTGGGCGAAACCTGGATCATTTTGTTCTCTTCCTGATACAGCATTTCCTTGGCATCCTCTTCGTGCATGCGGATCGCCCCAACCTGCAAGCCCACGAGCGTCAGAGTCACTCCTGCTGCGCACGAGCTCATACAAACCTCATCGTCTGATTGCTTGTACGGCGAGTATCTCCTGGGCGGGTCGTGCGAGTCCTGAAAGACGACGAGCTTTTCTCCTGCCGCTTCCTTCTGCATGTTCTGGAACCTCGTCTGGCAGTGCTGCCCCAGCATGGCCATGTGCTTTGATACCGCAGCCTTCAACTTGGGAAACAAGTTCAGCTCGTCATCATGCCAGATGTTGATCTTGGTAGCTTTCTCCAGGAAGAAGGCGAACCTCGTTTCAAAATCATCCAGACCCTCAGTAGACGACTTCTCGGGCGAGTCATCCGGCATCAGCATGGCTTCGCAGCACCCGACAACGAAGTCTCCCAGCAGGTAATACCGCATCTGTTCGTCACTCACGACACTCTGCAACGAGCCTCCATGATCGTGACTGTGCTCGAACGACGACAGGTTCGAGACAGTCTCGGTCTCGGCCAGCGGATGGAAGATCGCCGAGCTCCTGAGCCAGCTGCACATCGCGTTCACGTACTTGAGCTCGAAGTCCTTGACCAGGGCGAGCCTTGCAAGATGCTCCAACAATTGATAGTCAATGACCGTCATTCTCCTTCTAGTCAGAACGAACTTCCGGTACCGCACCTCCTTGCTCGTCAGGAACCCATCCCTCCTCGTGAGCTTCAGCTGATGCCGAATATGGTGGATCATCCTTATGATCTCCACGTCATGATCTTCAACTTCAGTGTTCTTGCAACAGTAGTACCAACTCAACAAAGCAACGACGCAAAAGAAAGCAAAGATCAAAGTAGTCGAGAGTACGATGGCTAGCACCGTCTGGGAATTGCTGGTAGAAATGCTGGGACAGCTCTTTTCAATGTTCGGGCCGTTCCCTCCAGGCCAGGTTAAGGCGACGTTGAGCCAGGTCTGTTGCGAAACTTCCCGCTGCACTAGATATGTGATGGTTCCTGCCTCCCATTGCGCGACGGAAATAGTGCCGTTTTCGTTTGTGTTGACCAGATCATACCTGCAGTATAGAGGACAAACACAAGATCGTCAGCAGATGAAGGAAACGGATAAGGATAAGGATTAGGATTAGGATAAGGATAAGAGAAAGGAAGAGAAGAAGGCAGCGGCGGCGGCGGTGGAGATGATGGTGATGGTTACAGCGAAAATGGAGGGGGGAGGGGGAGTAGGAAGAGCAGGAGGAGCAGGAGAATCTGTCTCACTTTGCATCCGACGGGTCCAGCTCCCTATTGAAGGTGATCAGTCCTGAAGCTCCCTCGAACCGCAGGCTGCGAAAAGTTTCTACGATGGCGGGCACATTGAAGACGGACAACCCTTTCTTGATCATTGCGTCAAACGCACGTGCCACCGCATACGTGGCATCATAGGAAAGCACCAGGTATGGGTTCGTGAACACATTCGTCAGACCCGGATACTCGTTCGGGTCTAATCTTCCCCAGAAATTCTTCATCCGCGCGAACTGAGGATTGGTTTCGTTGAAACCAACCTTCATGCCGATGTACCCCACAGGCAAGCCCGATGCAAGGGAAGTGACGGACTCACTGCCCAGCCAAATGATCTTCCCAGAAGCACCGATGGCTTTCGCAGCATCGAAGAGCTCGAGTGCGTCGGTGTTGTGCATCGCCAAGATGTAGAGGCGCGTGTTGCTGCAGTTGTCGTACATCGTCTTCAGCAAGCTCTTGGTTCCCGAGGGATTTCCAAACTCCCAGAAGAACGTCTGCTCCACCACAATGCCAAGTTCCTGACTTCTCTGCAGGAATCTCTCTGCAAGTCCAGTGCAATAGACATCTTGGCATCCAATCAGTTGACACCTTTGCCATTTGAAATGCGCCAGAACGTCTGCAATGGCCTGTCCTTGCAGATTGTCGGAGGGGCAGGTACGTGCAAAGTTGGGGAACCGGGTGATGTTGGAAAGCACATCACTTGTAGAGCTGTAGCTGATGTCGAACATGTCAAGTTGAAGATTCTTCATGGCAGTGAGGGTGAGGATGGTTTCCGAGCTGAAGCCGGGACCAACGACGGCCGTTGCACCGTTGACTGACAGATTCTTCACTATCGTAGACATTGCATTCTGCCGCACTGACTGGAAGCTGCTGCCAGAAAGGAACCCGTTCTGAGCAATCGCTCGCACTGCAGAAGTGTCTCCGATATCCAGCTGAAAGTCGATCCCTGACAAGAGAGTTTTGTCCTCATTGATCATCATCGCTGCGACCTTTGCAGCCGCCGCTGCTTGAGCATCAGCATATCCCTTGTTCCAGCTGACAACAAACATCCCTCCCAACACGATCTTTTGACAAACTCCAACAGCTCCGTCCTCTAACGCAGGTTCGCTGCTATGGAAAGTCAACCCCCCATGACTTGTCCAGGACCCAATGTTGATCAGAGTGTTGTTGCTGATCTTCTGCTCTATATTATACCGAGCATCTTTCGGACCGAGATCACTGTTGAAAGCGACATATCCCGACACCCCGTAAAATTGTACTTCCAGGAATGCCTCCTTGAGTGCAGTTGTGTTGTCAACTGATTGATTCCGCTCAATCAACGTTTGAAAAGCATATGCTAGCGCAAAAACTGCATCATATGCTAGTGGAATATACGAGTAGCTCTCCCACATGTCCGCACTAGGAATGCTCACATTTCCAAACGCAGAGTTCGAAAGATGGATGGGACCCTGCGCCCACAATGACTTCAGCTCCTGCATTTTGGGACTGCTGTGATTCGAAGACATCTTCAACCCTATGTAATTCGGAGGAAGGTCCTTGGGAAGCAGACTGCTTACCCCCTCCCCTCCTATCCAGATAATCTTGTGCAACACGTTGAGCTCCTGGGCTGCTAGGAAGACATTGGTTGCTTCCACATCCGTCATCAACAAGACGAAAGTCTTCGAAGCCACACAACTGGCAACAGCCTTGCTCAGATTGGCTTTCACCCCACTTAGGTCTGACATGTACCACAGGTGCATGGTGTAGGCAATGTCCATCGCCTTGGCGTGCTGGGCAAACTTGGAAGAGAGACCAGAGCAGTATACGCTGGAGCAAGTGATGATTTGACAAGACGTCAACTCCAGTGACTTCACCAAGTCCGCTAGCGCCAGGCCTTGGTAGGAGTCTGGTGGGCAAATCTTCACGAGGTCTGGGAAGGTTGTTCGGTTCGAGAGCACGGGACTGGTCGTGCTGACCACCACGCTCAGCAGGTCGCGCTGGTCCAGGTAAGGACTCAGCGCTATCGCCTCCGAGCTGTAACCAGGACCGATCAGCGCCGTTGGCACACGCGGCATCCGGTCGATGGCATCAATGAGAGAGTTTTCCACGAGCAAGCTGAACTGTGCAGGAGACACAAGATCGTTTTCAACCAGCGTCCTGGTGACAGAGATGTCACTGATCTGCATCTTGAGCTTCGTTTGAGGTAGAATGTCATTTCTGCTGTTGATTATGTCTACTGCTGCGAGAGTGGCCGCTGCAATATATCTCTCCCAGTATGACTCTGACCAATCCACCACAAATAGCCCGCCAATGGCGATCTCGCTCGGCGGTGAAAATGCGGCCGAGAGGGATGCCGAGAGCAAGAAGAAACAGAGAAAAAAATGCGAAAGCGCAGGTATCCACATGGTGGATGTGTGCTGTTTGCAAAGTTGAAACAAGGAGAAGATTCAAAGGTACGTGGAGAGCTCCGAGCCTTGAGCGCAAAGGGCAAGGCAGGAAATCTAACGATTTCGAACCCTTCGCCAAAATTGAGCACCGATGAAATTCAATCGAGGGGAGTTGCTGTCAAATGCTGCAGATTTCTTTTTGCGCTACATGAGATACCGCCACCATCGATCGCAACCAAGGACTACAATTCTCAGTTGTGACCATTGAGTAGGGCGTTCGTGTTACCGCCATGTACGTTTCAACCTTGCGTCTGCAACATCCTTATCATTCTACTCAACTTCTCCGCCGGTACAGGAAAGAAGGAACCACACATCCAGACAACCATGAGCTCGCTGTCACTGCTTCCGATCCATCTTCCCCGTGCCGCCCTGGTTCTTCCCATTCCATGCCGCATCCTGATAAACTCCCCGGGTCTAATGATGGAGAAAACTTGGACCACCCCACCCTTTTATCTAATGTACCCTACCCTTGTACCCTTTTTGCACTGCACCCCTCGATTAACACCCCTTACATAATTTGTATGGGTCCTTCTGACTACCATGAGTCACTTCCCGATCCAGCACCCTTCCTATCCCCAGAGCCCACCCTACCGAATAAGTCCCTTGCCACCACCCACCCCTACAGCATGGCTATTCGGTACCCTCACCCCTCATGGTCCTTTTTCTGCACCTCACGGATGATGGTAGACCAGAATCCGACTCAACCCGGGATCGGACTCGGGAGTCACGTGACTGCGGCAGTCACTCAGGGCTGAGTCACAGTGCCGCCGAGTCGCGGCCGCCCGGCCCGGCGACTCACGACGGTGAGTCAGCCACAAACTTCCGACTCCCGTCGGCCGGCGTCAGTTTTGGCCCGGGCCCGTTCAACGGAGGCGGCCTTCTTGTCAGCCTGAGCCTCGGAACTTCAGTGCCGGAGGGAGTCCAGCGCCGTTCACAGCGGCGCCGCCGCGGCGAGAAATCTCGAGGAGTCACAGTGACATGCTGCTGTCTCCTGCTCGATCCCCCGTCCGATCCATAGGCGGAGCCTCGGAGTGCTACCATGGTGCACTACTCAGTGACCGGCTCCACAGAACGGCGCGGCTTCCGGGCCCGGGGCGGGCCCTGCCCTGCCAATCGTTTATAACCCGTTTACTGAAATTTGTAGGACTTTCCCAAAAATTTGGTCGTAAACGCAATAAAAAATGTCCATAATTCTCCCCGTTACATAAAATTTGCAGTCGTCATTGCCAGACTCGCCGTTGTGCTGGGATGGTGGAAGAAGCAGGAAGGGAGGAGGGCAGCTGAGAGGGAGCGGAGAAGGTGTTGTACAGCAGCAGGAAGGGAACGGAAGAGGAGGAGAACGAGTAGCTCGTAACGACAGTTTGGGAGACACGGTGGATGATAAGGAGGTATAAGGTGACTGTACCGCTGTATGACTTGGTTTGGTGGGTGAGGTCGCCAGAGGTCGAGGGATTGTCCTTGTAAGTAGCAGCAGCCATGCTTCCAGTCTAGCGCGTTGGACCAGATGATGAGGGAGGTCGGCTTCGTCTACATCCTCCTGCTCCTGCTCTGCGGAACGCACGGAGAAGGGCAGACCAAGGACAAGCAACTGAGCCTTCGGCGGAGTGCTACGACGCACCTGCGAAGGCTGAGCAGAAGTCAGGACTTTGTGGTCTACACCCGACCAGACAAGTCAGGAAACTCGACATGGAAGACGGCCAGCGCGTTTGAAGCTGCCAACTCGACAGCCAGCAGCTTCTATCAGTTCCTTCCCAGCTACAGCGCATACACCAGCTTCATGCAGGGTCGGTCGAAGAGCAAGACGCAGTCACAGGCAGGAGACGGGGAAGGAAGGCCGCTATCTATCGGCATGTGGCAAACTGAAGGCTTCCTGGGCCCGAAGACGTTGAGGGGCTCGCAAGGTGGCAGGAAGGGAAGCAAACGAGGAGGAGGGTCGAAAGAGTGCAACGTGACTTCAGAGTGCGAGCAATGCTCAGAGGCCTCGCTACAGGACAACGCAGACTACTGCATGAAGACAGGATGGATGCAGGTGAAGTGCCTGTATGACGTCGTTGCTTCTGACGTGAAGAACTGCCAGCGGGTGCAATGTAGGGACTTGAAGACAAACCAGATCGAATCGTTTTTCGAGTCGTGCAAAGCGCAAGGTTACGTTCTATCAGACACAGGGGCGGTCGTGCAGGTATGCTGCTGGATGCTCGTGTCTGTTGTTGATGGTCCATGCAGATGGAGGCTGGCTGGGCATTCTTTCTGGTGGTGACCTGGACTTGGATGAAGAGGAGGAAGCGGCTCCAGCCGGGATCTCGTCTAACGGACAAGAGCGAGGTGCAGATCCCCATGAGGTGAAGAGAGGAGAGTTGTCAGTGTAACTTTCTTACTTCCCTCGTCAGAGTTCGCTACGAGGCGTTGCAGAATGTTTGATGGGGAGATAGTTGGACAGGTTCGAACTTTTATCGTATCATCTGCCGTAGGAGCGATGGGCAGCCATAGATCGGACTTGTCATGTCCGGTTGTGTCCGTCTTTGATTTCATTTCAACAATTGTTTAACGACTGATTTAACTTTCAACTTTTTTGCATTACACCATGATTGTCATCAACTCAAACGCCTCTTTGCTGCTGGTTGGCTATCCATCATCGTTGTGGTGCTGGTCACCTGTACGGACGACACGTGCTCGCAGAATCAGGTAACAGTCAGCTCCCTCCGTCCACTATACTCCACCGCTCCCCCCCCCTCCGCCATACCCACACCCTGGAACCCCTTGGCTGAACTCAAAACCCTTCCCACTATCACTCTTTCCTCTTACATAACGTCTCTTGATCCGCCATCGTGAGTCCCATGCCTCGAGCTCGAATGAGGTCAGGCTGCAAGGGCACCTCCAGCAAAAGCTGGCTACCACCGCGATGCGCTTCCTGTTGATCTCCCAAGTCCTGCAGTGCGTCTCCATGGGCAGCAGCAGCGGGGTGAGGGACAGCAGCATCGACTCGCCAACCCGCAGGTGGAAGGGTATGATCATCGAGCACTGGAGGGCGGTGAGCACGGGGAGGAAGCGTTGTCCCGTCACGTTGAGGGAGCGAGTGATGCTGTGGATGCGGCGCTCGACGGAGTCGCGTCTCAGGTCGGGCAGGAAGCTCGTGCTGCAGAGGTAGAGGCCCCGCACCTTGCTTTCGCGAACGATCTTCCGCAGGAGGAGACAAAGCTTCTGCTCCATACTCCCCCGCTCCTGCTAGGAGCTCTCCACCGCAGTGCGGGAAAGCGAGCTTGTCTGGATTCCCACGTTCTAGGCTCTGGATCACTTCATGTTGAACCTTGGTCAGCTGGAGAGCAAGCATCAACCTCCTCCGCCATCGCGCAAGTCATCGTCACCTTGAACAGCTTCGACATCTCCTTTTGCGCCTCGTTCAGCCATGACGTCAGGTTCCGTATCTCCGACCTCGCTGCTGAGAGCGACACCCTCGATTTCCCATGCTCCTCCTTCTCGTGTCGCAGCTCTGCCTGCACCTGCGCAGGATGTCATGCTCTCGAACCGCAGAACTTCCTGATGCAGCTGCTCTCCTTCTTACTTGGGCCAAGTAGTGCAGCATTTCCTCCCTCACGTCTTCAACAACTGTGTTCCTCTCCCTCTCGAGCTCCTCGAAGGCTGCTGAAAGCTCGTCGTTCTCTTCCTTCTTTGCTTGCAGCGCAGCCTTCAGCTCTTGCATCTCCTGCAGCTCGACGCGGTATGGCTCTATCTGGTTCTCAAGGAAACTGCGATTGAGCACACGAAATCAGTGAGGGTTGTCAAACACATTTGAACATACATGATTCTTCCTTTCAACACCTCCAGCGCATCGTTGTGTCCTTTTTGCATCTGCGTCATCAGAAGCATGCTTTCCGAGTGCAACCTGGATTTTTGATCCAAGAGCTGAGAGATTCCCAAATGTCAGACAAACATCGGATTAACAAGGCATGACATTGATTTTGGCACATGCGACTGAAACTTGACAAGGCTTTTATCACATCTCATAGTTCATAACATCCACGACAATAAAGAAAAGAAATCAGCAACACCATGAGAGCTATTGCAAATTACCCCAAACCAGTTGGCAGTGAATGATCTCTCAGCTTGCTAACTGACTGCAACTGAACCTAACTTCGAAGTTCGTCCACCAGCCGCCATCCCTTCTTCTACCGTACTATATCTCCATCACTAGTCACCTGAGTATCCTCCTAGTACCCCGCCGCCATCTCTTCTTCTAGTATCTCCATCATATCCTCCTACCCCGCCGCCATCTCTTCCGAAGTTCTACTATCTCCACCAGGGCCTCCTACCCCGCCCGCCATCTCTTCTTCTACTATCTCCACCAGGGCCTCCTATAGTACCCCGCCGCCATCTCTTCCTCTCGCACTCACTCGCTCCAGCTCCACATGCTTTCGTCGCATCTCTTCGCACTCCGGACATGCCGCCGCCGTCGGGCATGCCGACATCGCCCGGCAGGTCAAATGGCACCCACCTACCCTGATGAAAATTTTCTTATCCTTTCTCCACCACCCACCTTTTCACCTCATATTTGCATCAATATAACCCGTGTCAATCCAGTGCTGGGAACCCCTACCCCCCAAAGCACCAAAACCAATTTTCAAAAATCATACCTCGTTATATATAATTATGTATAATGTGTTGGAATCGGGTTGACCTTGGGCAGGCCATGCACCATCAGTCGCATCGGGTAGGGGCTGAGCGGCCATGGCGGCGGGGAGAGGATGGCAGGGAAGATAGCGGACATGCGAGCAGAGTCAAGACAAGGGATAGGACATGATGAGACGAGCGAGCTGCATGCAGCAGCAGCAGCAGCACTGACTTGGATGGCAATCCATCGATTCCGTCGCCCCCAGTTCAACAACAGTAGCAGCCTGTTGCTGAGCTTGCTCGTGGTGTTCACGTGCTCTGCTCGAGTGGTCGGGTATGAACCTGGCAGCAAAGGCAAGGACGACAACAGCAACCTGCAGGCAACGCCGCAGATCGATGCCGCTGCACAACATTTCAGAGCAGCCATTGTGAAATTCCCCGACGAGCCCTCGAATTATGAGAACCTCTTTCAGGCTCTGTTCCTGGATGACAGGAGAGAAGAGCTCGCTCACTGGATGAGAGCCTACAGAACTCGCTTCCCAGCGCGATCGCAGACATGCTGGTTCCACTTCAACATGGCAATGACGCTCTACGGGCTACAGGCTCACGAGGAAAGCTTGTATCACTTCGTACATGTCATCACCCTCCCTACAACTCGTCGCGCGATCGGAGGATGCATGCTGCTTCTGACTTCCTCGTCCGATCGTTCCACCACATCGGTCTCCTCCTCGAGCTCTTCGGACATGAGCAACAAGCTTGCCGCGCGTTTTGGACCACTTTGAGACTGAAGTGGGAAGATCCCAAGTATGGCATGTACCTGGTGACCTGCTTGCTGAGTTCGGAGAGGGTGAGTGAGGCTGCGAGCATCCATGCTGCTCTGCTAGGGACGAGGTCGGCAGAGTTCCCGAGGCCCTGGGAGGACATCCTGCGGTTTCGATCGAGCAAAAGGAGCAGGATGAGTCCTTGGCATGGGATCATATTCCATCTGCTCGACAAGCTGGAGAGGGTGTACGACATGAAGGCTGCGCGGAATATCTCGAGGGAGGCTCGAGAGCAGATGATGCAGGAGGTACACAACCGCCAGCACCCCCACGATTGCTCCCGAGCCCAGGTTATGGTGTACAGCATGAAGAACGCTTTCGCTGGGCTAGGAGCCGAGGTGCACGGGCTGGTGCTTGCGCTGAACCTCGCTCATGCTCTGAAGCGAACGTTGGTCATGCCGCGGAGAGACTCTTGGTGGTACTCGGATCCTTCCAAGTGCGAGCAGGGAGGGTGGGAATGTCACTTTCTCCCGGTAGAGGTTGCTGGTGCTGTCAGGGGAGGGGATGAGAGCTTTGCAGATCTCATCGTGTCATGTGGAGGACACTGTGTTGAAGAAGTAAGTCTTGACGTGTAATGGAGTTGACGACAATCCCCCCTTGGTCCTCCCCGCTGTTCCTGATATCCTCCCTTGCTCATTCTTGTTGTTCCTGAAATGTTCTTTCCCCTTCCCGCTGTTCCTTATCGTTTCGAACAGCCGCATGGAGTACAACCACAAACTTGCCATCGAGATGCGAGGTCACAACCCTTCCAAGGCAAGGGATGAGAATGGGAAGTAACTGTTGTTTGACGTGCTGCTGCCTGCTTGCTAGGCTGATCTGCTCGCATGGAGGGGAGCCATGGCGGACTACCTGATGCGACCCAACTCCCTCATGCAGGGGAAGATGGAGGAGCTCAAGGTGAAACGAAAGTCTGCTAGACGTGTAGATGTTGAGCAGGGAGTTGGTCCAGACTGCAGTGAGCTGGCCTGTCAAGTCAACTGAGAGGGTCCTGGCACTTCACATCAGACGAGGCGACAGGATGGTCTCTTGCACAACTTGTTGTGAAGACGTCATGACATGAAGTACCAGGTGACAAGGAGGCCTGTCTCAGTCGCGCAGTACTTGGATGCGACATACGAGATGGTAACGCGAGAGAGCAGGGCTGAGTCGTGTCATGATGGACCAAGGCGAGGGGATCAAGGGGAGGGACGGGCGAGGAGGAGCGGGGGGAAGGAGGACGAGAGCTAGTTGAGGTGGAGGATGGTGGTTTGAGGAGGAGACAGAGGGGTTCGAAGAGGGAGACGGAGGAAGGGTTTGATCGTTGAGTTTGTTGGAGGAAGGAGTGGAGGAGAAGGGAGGAGGTTTGTTCAGGGTGTTGGAATCCAGGTAGTGACTGAGCTGTCCGCTTTCCAGCTCCAACGCAGTGTTTTCCAATACGTTTTCTTGTGCACTGAGAACGATGAAGTCGCCTCAACGGTCGAGAAAGGTTTTCTGCTTCCTTCGCTTCCTCCCTCGTTCTTGCTGTTCCTTCTGGTTGTGTGTTTTTGTTCCTCCCTCATCAACCTCCATTTTTTCCCCTCATTTCCTCCTCCGCTCACCTTTCCTCTAACTCCCCACCTTCTGCTTCCCTTCATCCTGTCTCATCAAGCTTTCCTTTCGGCCAACATCCTTGAGAGAAACAACTCGTGTTCTTTTACCTCAGCTCCTCTTTCCACTCTCTTGTCACCTCATGACGCCTCCTCCAGCCTTCGAGGGAGACTCTCGCTTCCTAGGCATCGGTCTCCTGTATGACAGGGCAGGTGATGGAGATGGGAGGAGGAGGAGGAGGAGGGAAAAGAGATGCTGAGCCTTGATGATGAAGAGACGAGAAACTCAGTGGAGAACTCGAGAGTGCTTGAGGTTGAGTCATCGCATCCCCTCCACCTCCCCACTCACTCGCGTTGTCCTCCTCTTTCTCCTCCTCACCTCGCAACCCTCTCCTCCTCCTCCTTGTCATCTCCTCTTCGATCGTCCCTGGTCTCTTCCCTCCCTCCCCCCTCCTCCCTTCCCTCCCTCCCTCCCTCCCT
>NW_005434541.1:68335-81953 GCF_000315625.1 Guillardia theta CCMP2712
CGTCAAAAAAAGGGAGGCCGCTGCTCCATCCTCCTTTTCTGTCTACAATACCCTTTATTCCTTCCCTCCTCCCTCCTCGCTTCCCTTCCTCGTTCTCGCCCCCCCTACACTCTCCTGTACCTTCACCTCTTCTCTCCCCTCCTCTGATCCTTTTTCTCCCCTCCTTCCTCCTCACGACTTGTGCAGTCACATGGTCTGCGGGTTTGGATCTCACTATGCGCGACTGGCCTACGAGATCGGTCACCCACCAATCCTCTTCCTCCCCTTCTCCTCATGTCTGCTCCTCCTCCTGCTGACAACTCTTCCTCCTCGCCCTTGCTCGTCGTAGCTCTACCTCCTCCCTTGCAACTCCCTCCTCCAGCTCTTCCCTCCGACCCTCTCTGTCCCTTCTCCTTCACTCTTCAGTTGCTCAATCCCCCTGAAACTCCCTTGCAGCATACAGCAGGAACGGGCAGGTCAGCCCCCCTATCGTCGTCGACATACCATGGACTTCCATGTAGCACTAGTGTAGATAGAAGAGCCGAGTGATCCAATCCCATGCTGAACATGCTACCTCCCCCTGCTCGCTCCAGCTCGATCCCATGATCCTCACAGTTCAACATCGCAACATCTCACATTCTCATCATCTGAAACGTTGACGCCGCTCACTTCCATCACGATTCATCGTTTACTTTCATCGTATCACTTGACATTTCACATCTCACTTCACACTCAGCCCAGCGTTCACAGCTGGAACTCAGTTAGCTAACCCCATTCCCCTTCCTCGAGCTTCTTAGGCATCGGTGAGGGCGGCAACGCCGGGGAGGACGAGGCCCTCGAGGAGCTCGAGCGAGGCTCCTCCACCAGTGGAGATGTGGGACATCTTGTCGGCGAGCCCGGCCTTCTCCACGGCAGCGACGGAGTCTCCTCCTCCGATGATGGTGATGGCTCCCTTGCTGGTGCACTCAGCGAGGGTCTTGGCGACGTCGTTGGTGCCCTTGGCGAACTTCTCGAACTCGAACACACCCATGGGTCCGTTCCAGATGATGGTGTTGCAGTCAGAAAGCTCCTTCTGGATCATCTTGGTGGACTCGGGGCCGTTGTCAAGACCCATCCAGCCGTCGGGGATGTCGGAAACGCTGGCGACCTTGGTGTTGGCGTCGGCGGCGAACTTGTCGGCAAGGACGACGTCGGTGGGGAGGATGAACTTGACTCCCTTCTCAGCAGCCTTCTTCTCGAGGGACTTGGCGAGCTCGAGCTTGTCCTCCTCGACGAGGGAGGAGCCGACGTTGAGGCCGCGGGCCTTGAGGAAGGTGAAGACCATGCCGCCTCCGATGACGAGCTTGTCGCACTTGCCGAGGAGAGACTCGATCACTCCGATCTTGGAGGAAACCTTGGAGCCTCCGACGATGGCAGCGAAGGGGCGCTTGGGGTTGGCAACAGCTCCATCAAGGTAGTCGAGCTCCTTCTGGAGGAGGAAGCCAGCCACGGAGGTGGGGATGAACTCGGTAACGCCGGCGGTGGAGGAGTGAGCACGGTGAGCGGTACCGAAGGCATCGTTGACGTAGATGTCGAAGGGAGCGGCGAGCTTCTTGGAGAACTCCTTGTCGTTCTTCTCCTCCTGCTTGTAGAAGCGGGTGTTCTCGAGGAGGCAGATCTGGGCAGAGGGGATCAGGAAGTGGAGGGGACGGGGAGACTCTTTCTGACCTCTCCGTCCTTGAGGGAATCGACGAGCTTGGTCACGTCGTCACCGATGCAGTCCTTTGCCATCTTCACGTCCTTGCCTGCCATGGCACCGCAGTATCAGCGACCAGCCTTTCCCACGGCATTCCTCCGCCACTTACCGAGCAACTCTCCGAGGCGGGTGGCGCAGGGGGCGAGGGAGAACTTGTCCTCGGGACCATCCTTGGGACGACCCAAGTGGGAAGAGACCTGCATGACCGTCAGATCCCTTGGAGGCCTCGGCACTGCAGCTACTCACAGCAACACGAGCACCGTTGTCGAGGAGGTACTTCAAGGTCTGGACGGAGGCCCTGATGCCTGGCAGCGGGTGAGGGGAGGGGGGACGAGGGCGCGCTGGTGATCTTACGGGTGTCGTCGGTGATCTTCTTGCCATCAAGGGGGACGTTGAGATCGCAGCGGATGAGAACCTGAGCACACGCGTGAGCCCGAGCATGGCGGGGGAGGTAGAGGCAGCAAAAGGAAAGGTGGATGGAGGGGCGGTGGAGCAGGAAGAGGGGTGGAGAGTAGGATTGGAAGGGAGATGTCACCTTCTTTCCCTTGAGGTCCGCACCCTTGAGGTCGCCAACGGACTTCTTCTTAGCAGCAGCCATGACGACCTTGGAGAGGGGAGCCATGCGAGCAGGGCGGGCCACAGGCTGGGAGCTCCTCAAGCGGGGGGTGAAGGAGGAGGCGGCGACAGCGGGGGCAGTCTGGTGCAGAACTTGTCAGTTTCTGTGCAGAATAGGATGATTTGGATCAGGAAGGACATTTAAGAAAGAAATAACAAGGCCGACTAATATGCACAAAGAAACCAAGTCTGACATGCACAGCAACATCTCTTCTACACCGCGGAAAGTAGCCACCTTTGAGCAGCCAAGACAAGAACAATCTTGAACTTGCAGCACAACAGACAACACCAGCGGGAGTATCGGAGAGGATGAAGATTCACCTGCTGTCTGATCCCGAAGGAGGAGGGGACAGGGACGTAGGCAGAGGCAGCAGCAGCGCCACAGAGGAGGAGAGCCTTGCGCATGGCAGCAGACGTGGTGGATCCTTGGCAGGCGGTGGCTTATAAGGGCCGCGATCCTGGAACCGGTGGTCCTTTCCCTTAGGGAACATCCTGGGAAATGGACGGGTAGTGTTGTCAAGGGGTGGGTCTTTGTAGAGAAAAGAGGGGGTATTCCTCAATTGTGATCGAAGAGGGTGGGGGGTGTAAGTTGAGGGTCAAACAGGTGGGTCCTAGCAGTCGAAATATAGGGTGGGGTACTTTGTCATGATCGACGGGTTCTAGAAGGGGCATAACCATGAAACTGTGGGGTGGGGTCATACCAGGAGAATTGGAGGGTACTCTGTTTGATAAGGGGGGGTCCTAATGGGACACACGATGATCTGAAGGTGTTCTGTGTGACCCACCTCTCCATTATGCAGAAATCCCGTGAGGAAAAGGGGGTGGAGGGTGGGTCTAGGTGACTGATGCTTCCTCCACCCACTCAATTCCTGGCTTAAAAGGGGGTAGGGTACTGGCAGGACTGATTTCTTCAAGTTCCGCCGTTGGACTCCTCCTACACGAGAAGGAACAGCACTACCCCTTGTTCCGTACTGATTTGATGGGGTAGTAGATGGTCCGTTCAACTGTTCGTGCACGGCTCGGCCAGGTATAAGGAGACGAAAGGCACGCAGGCTGGCAGGCTGGCCAGCTTGCCAAGTTGGGGCTACAAGTCACTGAATCCGGGACTCGGGAGTCCGAGCCGGACTGGGGCCGGGGCCCGGGCCCGGGCCGCCGCCGGGGCGGCCGGGGCCCAGGGAGTCACCGCGGGGGCCAGACTGAACCCGGTGACCGTTAGGTGACGGTGGCAGCCGCTGCCAGGCGGCCCGGTACGGTCAGGCCGCCGGGCCGTCACGCCACGGTGGGTGATAGTACTATGGCCGGGCACCGTACGGTCTCCGGGCGGCCCGGTCCGCGCCCCGGGCCGGGCCCCCGGGGGCGCCCGCCCAGCGGCGGGGGCCGGCCATGATCAGAATAGTGATCGGATCAGGCAGCAACTTGACCGTTGCCTTGAACATCCAACCGTGAACGGACTGAGTTGGTGACCGGCCCGGCGGGCGCCCGCGCCCCCGGATCCGAGTCATCGGATCGCCCTGACTTGCAGGCTCTGCCACAACGGTACTACTATGATGCTTCGGAAGCCTTGAAGCAGGCTGCGCGGCAACGGAGTCAAGTTGAGAGTCCAAACACCTCAAGCCTCACGGTGGCCACGGTCTCAATGTGCGGTCCCTCCGGCGATCGGACCGCACGGACCACACATTGAAACTTGAAACAATGGAAGGAAAACTTGACTGAAATTTACAGAGCCGTCACGGTACAACTTGACATCTTATCGCTGACGGAAATGGTTCAGAAGCGCCCAGCCTCATGTCACGATTGGGTTCTGGATAACGATGAGAATGTATTCCTTATCTGCAACCACAGCCGCATCAGTGAAGGAAGTAGCAGCTTCTCCAGCAGCCTCTCCACCTGGCGCTATGATGATCTCATGCTTGTTTGACCTCAGTCGCAGGAAGGTCACGTCGTTTTGCGGGTCGAGCTCTCGGATCGACGAGCGCGCCTTGTTGGCAAGCAGGCTGAGGAGCCCAGCATAGTGCACCGCCTCTCCTTTCTCCATCCTGCTCACATCAGACAAAGCCTGGGGTTATCAATCTATGACACAATATCCTCCTATCTCCTCCTACTCCCCAGCAGGAGCAGGAGCAGGAGCAGGAGCAGGAGCAGGAGCAGGAGCAGGAGCAGGAGCAGGAGCAGGAGCAGGAGCAGGAGCAGGAGCAGGAGCAGGAGCAGGAGCAGGAGCAGGAACGAGCACTTCATATGCATAGTCACCATTGTCATCAGCAGCCATGAAACAACCAAAATCACTGATCAATGATCACTGAGCAGGAACATCGTTGTCGGCAGGGGAGAATGCATGACTCTCACGAGGTTCGGATGGGAATGCCGTCAGCATTGATGATCAAGAACCCGACGAATCCGGGGTACTCAGAAAGCTTCTTCACCGTCTCGTCTACTTCTGTCTGCAAAGAGGATGTCAGCAGCCCGTCTTCATCGTCAACATCCTTGTCGTATTCCCGTTCTCGTAGTTTGATCCCCTTCATCCCCTCCTTCTCGGACCACTTCGTCCTCCTTCTCTTGATCATCTTTCCTAACTTTCCTCTTCATAGGGGCTCTTCAGTGAAGCTACAGAAAAAGAGCTCCTGCTCCTGCTCCTGAAGTCTCCTCAGTGCTGCTTCTCCTGCCCCTGCTTCTCCTGCCCCTGCTCCTTCTCCTACCCTGCTCCACCACCATTACGCCCCCCCTCGCCTCTACTGACTCTCGAGAGTATTGAACTTTCGGACCGTGGGATGCTCTTACATATGCACTGACTTTGTGTCCGATAGGGACGGACAGCTCCTTTCTTATTTCGGAACTTCAGCATCCCTTCTCCTCTGTCCTGTCTCCTTCCTCCTTCCTCCTTCCTCCTTCCTCCTTCCTCCTTCCCCCTTCCTCCTGCCCCTGCCCCCTGCACCGTGACGGCGGGCTCTGCTTGCCCTCCTCACCTCCTCCTCCTCCTCCCCCCTCCCTCGCTGAACGCTGCCGCGAGCTCTAACTAACTTACCGCCTGCGCCGCCATTCCAGTTGACCCGAGAGATTTTGACCGGGCGGTTCAACTGACGAGGATGCGAAGGCAGAAAGACATTGATAACAAACACCATTAGCTCCACAAATCACTGCCTTTCAGCCTTGCGGGACAGCCTTTAACCCACACCTAGTCACTCGCCTAAGTTGAAATTGCTGTCCTTTCATATGTCGTGCTTGGCAGGATCAGCATGAGGCCGGTCGGGAAGGTTGTCGGGGTAGGACAAGGTGAGGGAGGAGGAGGAGGAGGAGGAGGAGGAGGAGAAGGAGGAGGAGGAGGAGGAAGGGGAAGAGGACGAGGACGAGGAGGAAGACGAGGACGAGGACGAGGAGGACGAGGACGAGGACGAGGAGGAGGACGAGGACGAGGAGGAAGAAGAAGATGACGAGGAGGAGGTAGAGGAGGAGGTGGTGGAGGAGGAGAAGATAGAGGAGAAGATAGAGGAGAAGATAGGCAGAGGAGGAGGCAGAGGAGGCAGGAAGAATAGAGCGGGGTAGAGGGAGACAGCGATACCCGCTTTCTCTTTGTATTAGTCATCAGAACACCCTGACATATCATACCAGATGTCGAAACAGCTCAACCAGATCCGGCAGCAAACGGTACTCCCGCCCTCACTTGTTGCTGTTGTCCTGATTAAAATATGATCCTTGACTCTACAGCAGCAGACGATGAGCAGCTTGTGTTCACCAAAACAGCGCAAGAAATCTTTGAGGACCTCTGTTGTGACTGGCCACAGATAGCATGCGATGAAGCGATGCTTTTGATGGATAGTCTGACAGAGCTGAATGGATCGGGGCAGGTGCGATTACACATGGTGCTGTGTTTGCCGTCTCCACTTCATCTATCCAACTTCTTCTCCCTATCCTGTTCTCTTCACCATCCTCCTCCCTACCTCCTCCCTCCCCTTCCCCTTCCCCTTCTTCCTCCTCCTCCTCCTCCTCCTCCTCCCGTCCCTCAACTGAAGTCTCCGCAGCTGCGCTTTCAGAGGCAGCCTTGGTTCAGACTCTGCGAGAAACTTCTCAAGAGTCTGGTCTTCCTCCACAACTCCGGCCTGTCAGGGTCTGCTGCAGACAGGATGCTGAAGGGACGACCGGTGCTCGCTCCCTCTTCCTCCCTCATCATCGTCAACATCTTGCTGCCCCTAGAGCTCATTTGCGGGTCCAGCATGGAGGAGGGGAGCAGGTGGCTACAGGAGATCCACTCGGATGTGCGGCATGAGGATCTTGGAGGTTTCTTGGAGGAACAGAAGCAGGCAAGGGAGCAGGAGGAGGGGGAGAAGGAGAAAGGGGAGGAGAAGGAAAAGCAGGATGGGCAGCAGGATGGGCAGGAGGAGGAGAAGTTGGCGACGGAGGAAGACGATGACGATTTCGAGTTTGAGCCTATGGAAGGCAACGCGGATGAAAGCCTGAGCAAGCTGATGGAAGAGAAGTGCGGTCAAAAAGAGAAGAAGGAAACAAGCTGGGAGGAGGTGTTCTCCAAAATCGTCAAGGTGAGGGGTTGACAATTGTTTTGAGGAGAATGATGATGGTGGAGATGATGATAACAATCACAAAGATGATAATCATGGTGATGATGGTAGCAAAGAAATGAGATGACAATCATGACAGGTTGTCAAGGTTGTAACTTACGCAAGAATCGCGGATGGCTGGAGGGACTTTCAAGTGGACGAAGTTCTCATCCGAACTTTACGATCCCTCGTCTCCCATCCCGCGGGAAAGCTTGGCTATCCCCTCGTCCTCCACATCTTCTTCCTCATCCGCTCTCGGCTCCTCGACAAGCTTGACGCCTCCTCCTCCCTCCTCTCCTCTTTCCTCTCCCTCATCGACCCCAATGACCGCTCGGAGGAGTCTTCATCCTCCCTCCTCCGCTGTCTCGCCCTCCACGTCTGCGCCGCTGCATCTTGCGTAAGAGGAGGAGGAGGCTCGTCCGGTGCTCTGACAGAGGCGCAGGGGCAGCAGCAACAGGGAAGGAGAAGTTTCTTCCCTTGCAGCGAGGAGGAGGGGCGGCGAGCGCGGAGTGTCTGGGCGGATGAGGAAGTGAGCGAGCGAGTCTGCAGGCTGCTTGCTGTTCGCCTGCTGGCGCTGCCGGCGGGAGGAGGAAAGGAAGCTGTGTGAGTGAAGGAGGCAGGAGGCAGGAGGCAGGAGGCAGGAGGCAGGAGGCAGGCAGGCAGGCAGGCAGGCAGGCAGGCAGGCAGGCAGGCAGGCAGCAGGCAGATGGCGGGTTCATGTTCAAGGAATGGGGAGAGCGACTCAGCTTGTAATGGAGGGCTGAAGTAGGTAGGGAGATCCTTTTGAACGAGCGAGTGCGGAAGAGGATTGAGACATGAGAGGCGGGTCAGCGAGGGAGGAGGAGGGGAGCTGGCGTAACAATGGCAGCAGGAGCGAGGCGCTGCCGGAGCCCGTGGAGGAGGAGGAGATCTTGACCTGCCGCGTCCTCTCCTCCTTCGCTCTCGGCGCCTCCAGTCATCTGCTCGACACCCTCCTCCTCAAGACCGGAGGAATCCGATCCCTCGCTCACAGACTGACCTGCCAGACAAGTCCTGGTGCTGCCCCCTCCCTGCCTCCTGCCCCCTGCCTCCTGCCCCCTGCCTCCTGCCTCCTGCCTCCTGCCCCCTGCCCCCCTGACTCCTGCTCTTGTTGCTGCTTCTCCTTCCCTTTGCGTCTCGTCTCGTTCTGCTCTCTTTTTCCCTTTCCTGTTATCCCTCCTCCTCACTCAACGTTTCTCCGCCCTTGAGCCTCCTGTCTCCCCCCCCTCCCTCTCTCCCTCTCCCTCCGCCTCCGCCACTCCCTCGATCTGCTTCCTCTTCCTCCTCTGCCCTCTCTTGTTTTCCTCTGGCTCTCTTCGCTCTCTCTCACTGACCCCCTCCTCCCCTTTCATTGCTTCCTCCCTTATCGTCTCCTCCCTTGTCGTCTCCTCCCTTGTCGTCTCTTCGCTGATCGCCTCCTCCAGAGGCCCATGCTCGCAAGGTCGGCACTCTCGTCCTCCTCTCCGGCTGCTCGCACGAGATTTTCAGCTTCGTCCGCCGCCTTCCTTCCTTCACCCAACAGCTCGGCTCTCCGTTTCACGAGCTCATGCGCTTTTTTGCCCTCCTTCATCAACCGGACTCCTCCTCCTCCTCCTCCTCCTCCTCCTCCTCCTCCTCCTCCTCCTCCCCCGACTCAGCAGAGGTTCCTCCTCGTCTCCTACTGCGTCTTCTGACCTCTCTCCGCAGAAAGTCTGTGAGGATCTGATCCTGATTCTTGAGAGCTGGAGCTGCGAATATGAAGGATCTTCTCTGCTGAAGGAGCAGGAGCAAGAGCAAGAGCAGGAGCAGGAGCAGGAGCAGGAGCAGGAGCAGGAGAAGAAGGATGAGCAGGAGCAGGAGAAGAAGGAGGAACAGGAGAAGCAGGAGAGTGCAGGGCTCCTCCTCCTGCAGGTCCTCAGCATTCTTCTCAGCTGCCAGAACAGCAGGAACCTTCGGACGAGGATAACCAAGAGATTTCCCCTCCTCCTCTCGAGGATGCGCGAACTTCAGGCCAAGGTCACTGTCGACAAAGCCTCCTCCTCCTGGAGAACTCCTGGCCCGTTCACTCCCCACTCTCCATTCCTCTTCCTCTGCTCTTCTTTTCTTTCCCTCGTTCCTTTTTCTTTCCACATCTCTCTTCTCCTCTCCTCCCACTCCTCCTCCCCTTGTCTCCTTCCTCCTCCTCCTCTTGTCTCGTTCCACCTCCTTCCCTCCCCCCCTCTTCGTCCTGCTGAAAATCCACAGGTCCAAAAGGCGATTGCCGAGCTGCAGTCGGAGATTCTGCGGGTGAGGGGAAGGGGAGAGGGAGTTCAACATGTCGTGATCCTGATCAAGGTGGAGCAGCAGGGAACCAGTGAGCTTCAGGTCGAACAGGTCGAGGAGGTCGAGGAGGTCGGGGAGGTCGAGGAGGTCGAGGAGGTCGAGGACCGACAGAGGAAGCGGAGGATGCAAGCCTTGCGGAGGAGAAAGGATGTGAGAGCGGCAGCGGAAGGGAGGGGGATGGGGGATGACGTACATCGCAGGCCCTCCTCGGCTCCAGCCTGCTGCTCAAGAACGTGCTGCTCGACCCTCACTCGCGCAAGGCGGACTGAAGGAAGAGTTTGTGAGTACAGGAAGTACACTGGACTCTCTGTTCCGCCCTCAGCCAAGGTGGTGTGTGGGGTGTATGGAACGAGGAGGAGGAGTGGATGGTGAATAGGGGGAGGAAGAGAGGAGAAACGACCAACTGGACAACTTGTTGTAAGAACTCGCCAGGAGTCAGATGAAGTTCATTCGCATGATGGGAGAGGTCGCGATGGCCAGGGTGCGGAGGAGGAGAAGGAGGAGGAGGTGAAGGAGGAGGTGAAGGGGATGGCAAGGATTCAAGTATGTTGTTCTTTCATTCAGATCACATGCTCATCAGCTACCTCACTTGGGTCCCTGCTCGAAGCGGGGGAGACCGTCCTCGGGGAGAACAGGGATCGCCTTCTCGCTCGTCCAGATGTGGAACTGAGCAGCAGGAGGCTTGTCCATCAGGCCGCACGGGAGCACGTAGAACTCTCCGGCGTTGCCGTACACGTACGTTCCGCAGTCCTTGCAGAAGTGACGCGGCATCTGCTTAGCAGCGAAGCTGCCGGTGCTCTCGCCGTTGACGATCTTGACGTTGTCCTTGGGGAAGCCAGAGCCGTGGAAGTAGGGGGCAGCGCAAGTCTTCCTGCACTCGACGCAGTGGCAGTAGGCGACGAACATGGGGTTGCCGCTGTACTCAACCTGGAGGACGAGGATGAGAAACAAGTACAAGGAGGACGAGGATGAGAAACAAGTGCAAGGAGGACGAGGATGAGAAAGAAGTACAAGGAGGACGAGGATGAGAAAGAAGTACAAGGGAGGACAAGTCAAGGTTCTCACCTTCACCTTTCCGCAGATGCAACTGTAGGAGGACATTGCTGCAGAACACAGCAGATCAGTATGCTGCGACATGCAAGGAGAAATGCCGATAGGGATTTGACAACTGCTCGCAAAGACAGTGGGGATATGATGGCCAGTGCGAACCTTTAGCCAGTGAAGAAGAACTGACAGGGACCACAAACAGGAGAAAGAGGAGAAAGCTAGCTTTGAGGATGGCAGACATCATCTTGGACACAAGCCGATTCCTTCTTTCTACACACTAAAATCAACAGCAGAAGAAATAGAGAATTCAGCAGTTATATGGCATTCGAACCATCAGAATCACCATCTTTCCTACATCTAGTCACAGTATCTAAATCCTTTAACTTTGCAGAGCACCTTTCTTCCTTCCGTTTCCGCATCCTCCTCCTCTTTTTGCTCACGATCTCTCCGACGTGCGGACCTCAGTCTCTCTCCTCTTCTCTCTCTCTCCACTCTTCTCTTCGTCTCTCTCCCCTCTTCTCGCTCTTCTCTACTCCTTCTTCCTCCCGTCCTCTCCTCCTCTCCCTCTCCCTCTTTTCCCCTCTCCCCCTCTCTCCCTCTCTCCCTCTCCCTCTCCCTGCTCCCCTCCCTCTTCTTGAAGTGCCCCAGCCCTTTAAAACCATTTAAAAGCCACTAAAATGAGTTTTAATTAGCCACACTCAAGGGTTACCAGTCACCACCGGTACTTTTCTCTGCTAGTACTGGGGTGTGATTCCTTAGGCTGGGGTAGGTGGTTCACTTGCACCACGGGTAGGGTGGTACACTCACAAATGACAGGGTACTTTTAACAGTATTTTGCCGTTCCGAGATGGGGGTAGGGTAAATTGTGAGGGTGGGGTACTACAGGGGAATAGGGGTAGTTGGTAATGTTTGATGGGGGTGTGATCCAGCAGGGTGGTAAAATTGATAGGGTAGGGTGAATCTAGAGAGGGTAGCAGTGGGGTCAGTAACGGTTTGGTGGGTGGGGTAATGCTCAAGGTGGGGACCGCCTTTTAAAGCGATAGAAGGGATGTTCCAAGTAAAACGGTATATCATAGGGGGTAGGGGTATGATCATCAGGTGGGTAGCGGTAATCATCTAGGTGGGTAGGGGTAGACATCATCGGGGTACATGTCAAAACAGGTGGGTCGTCTTCAAAATGGATGCATGACTCTTAAAGGGTGGGTAGTAAAGATAGGATTGGGGAAATGGGGGGTTATCAATGACAATTAGAGGGGTGGGGGTAATTTATTGTACCTTATTGACCACCAAAACTGCATTGTTTGTAAGGGGTGTACCAAAATAGAAAGGGGTGGGGGTAGTTTAATAGGGGGTAGTGCTCAGGACGGTGCTCATCAGTGCCACCTTGGTTGCATGTTGCCACATCCCCCCACCCCTGACCCCCTGAAGTACCTGACCCCTACCCGCTCAATCTCAAATGTACTTCAGGTACCCTACTTTGTTATGAGCAAATGTACCCCCACCCTCTCTTTTTCCATTCCTTAATTGGGGAAGCACCCCATAATTTTGTCCACAACGACATACCCACCACTCTGGTGTGTAATCATTAATCATGTACCCCTCCCATAGCCTTGAAGGACCCCATGACTCGGACGGTATCGCCTCAAGTTCAAGACCTGTTAAAGTCACGCCTCTCTGTGACTCTGCCCCACTGCGCCGGGCGAGTAAAGCCGCTGAGCCGCGGCTGCCGCCTGAGCCGCCGCTGACTCGAACCGGCGCCGACTCCGGCCCGGCGGTCCGGAGCCCGGCCCTCCCGGCCCGCCGGGCAGAGTCACGGCGGGGCTCAGCTGCGAGCCTCTGTCACGTCCCCAACGGTGAACCGTCACCCGGCCGCAGCGTCACTACTAATAACTGACTCAGGCCGCCCGGCCGCTTTCACGGCTCGGAGTACCGTAGGCTCATTACTCAAGTTAAGTTAAAAATCACTGAGTACGCTACTACGGCCGCCGGTACTGGACCGGCGTTGCGCCGGGCCGGACCGCCGGCCCCGCAACTTGATTTGAAGCCCGGCGCCGAGCCTCCCAGGCCCGGCCTGTCCGGGCCCCGGCGCTGCCGGACGCCACCGCGCGACCGGGCCGTCCGGTACGATCTCATCCGCCCTTTAGGCTTTACTTGAAAGTACTGCCAGACTGATCCGCCGATCCGGCCATTCAGGGGGCTGTGAGGCATCCGAGTTTTACGGCTATTTTCTTTGTTTTGATTTTTTTGGTTTTTTTGGTGTCTGCAAAAGGGACTGGGTGATCCGGAACCAGGAGCAGGAGCAGGAGCAGGAGCAGGAGCAGGAGCAGGAGCAGGAGCAGGAGCAGGAGCAGGAGCGGGAGCAGGAGCAAGTGCAGGAGCAGGAGCAGGAGCAGGAGCAGGGGCAGGAGCAGGAGCAGGAGCGGGAGCAGGGGCAGAGAAAGAACGAGAACTCGATGTAACCTCGCGATGGGCCGGGGAGAATCGTCTGAGATTGCGTTGGACCTTGACGCTTGGGGGAGTGCGAGGAGGGCGAGACCAGCATCTCTCGTGCAGTTGGACCTGTATGCACTCGATCAAGACGATGTAGAGGAAGATGATGGAGAGGAGGAAGCGGAGGAGGAGGGAGAGAGGGGGGAGCGAGAAGACGGAGACATGGACGATGAAGCCGATCTTGAGAGTTGGGATCCAACTGAGGACCAGCTTGTGGTGGATTTCAAGGTCTTGCCGATGCTGCCTGCGGCATGAGACGTGAGCACTCTTGACGCAGGCGTACGCGATCGGAGACAACGAGGGCGGCGAGCTCGGAGTCGGAAGAGCAGGGGGAGGAGAAGCAGCTACGAAGATGGTGGGGGGTTCCTCGTCTCGTTCCACTCGATCTCATCCTCACACTGCCCCAGCAAGTCATGACGTCCAGCTCCCTCTACGGAGGGTCCCCACTAGCTCAGAGCAACCAGCAGCTTCCACGTTCGACTTCCCCTCGCCCCTCGTCCCCTCCCGTGCTGACCCTCGCACAGGAGTAGCAGCATGCGGCGACGCGTTCTCCGTCTTCCAGGTGCGGGTCACCCCATCTGGACCCGAGCTGAGCTTGGCCACCAGTCGCTTGCTGGCGAGCTGTTCTCAGTCGGGCTGGCTAACGGCGGGAGGCTCGGGCTGGGCCACCTGGAGGTACATGCTCTCGGAAAGTCTAGTACTCCTCATAGCTCTGAAGGACAAGGTCCATCCCACGCCGGTGCCCCTCCCTAGAGTGAAGGTATGTCGACCCTGTCCCCCCCCCCCCTCCCTCTTCCGTGGACTGATGGGAGGATCAGGTCTCTAGAATGGCGTGCGGCGCCAGGCATTGCGTGCTGGTAGGAAGAGACCACAGCGTGTGGGGATG
>NW_005434541.1:90400-91718 GCF_000315625.1 Guillardia theta CCMP2712
GCCACCACCACCACCACCACCGCCATCACAGCATCAGGGCTGGCCACTGATAAGACAGAGCTTAAAGCCACTGAATCGGGAAATGAACTTCTACTGATACGTTTGGTTCACTGCAGCCATTTCTAGCGTGCCCACCATGCTTTGAAGAATGAGTATAACGTCATCCTGAGGGTCAACCACCATGAAGGTGCCGACCGCCATCCCTGAAGAACCGCACATGAACTGGTCACTTGCCGACGGTTGGACCCCGAGTGTCCAACTCACTTCCTTTTCAATCGTTCCTGTAAGAGACACACAGCTTTTCTTTGCTCCTCTGGAACTCATGGCTTCAATAATATGTATGGCCTACACCCCCCCAGAATATCGTATACCTCAGTCAACATGCATACCTGTCAAGTTCCAGCCAATTGCTATGACCTACTGTATGTCGACCGACATATCAGTCCAGAAGCTTGCCGCTACTCCCACTCCTCGCCGCCTCCCCCACCCCCCCCCCTCCCCCCCCCCCCACCTCACACCTTACCTTACCCGCGCGCGCGCTTTCCTCCTTCCCCGCGCGCTCCCCCCTCCTCTTCCTCTTCCCTCTCACGCTTTCCTCCCCCTGCCTGCCTCTTGCCATCATCCCCTGCTTCCGTTTCTTTCCTCGTTCTTGCTCTTTGCTACTTGTTGTCTCCTCCCTGCTAGCTCCCCTTGCTCCTTCCTTCCATGCTCGCTCCCGCTGCTGAGGAGTACCAGGAGGGTCTCCGTGACGTCCTGCGGAGCCTCTCACTCCGCCATCCTTGCGCGGGGGAGGAGGACAGTGCTCTGCTTCGGACGAGGAGCTGAGGGGCAGGTGGGGAACGTCCAGCTGAGGTGGAGGAGTGAAGCTGTGCTGCAGCTCGGAAACCTCTCGAGCATGTCGGACTCGCACCCGGCGAGAGTCGCTGCTGTGGACGGCGAGGAAGTCATGGTGAGGGAGCAGGGAGCAGGGAGCAGGGAGCAGGGAGCAGGGAGCAGGGAGCAGGGAGCAGGGAGCAGGGAGCAGGGAGCAGGGAGCAGGGAGCAGGGAGCAGGGGGAAGGGAGCAGGGAGCAGGAGGCAGGGAGCAGGAGGCAGGTGGAAGGAGGGAGGAGAGAGGGTGTTTGAGATGGTGGATGGAAGGGGAGGGAGGAGTAGGGGAGAGATAAGTGGGGACGAAGGAGGGAGGAGGGAGCAAGGGGCGTGATTTCCTTACAGGATATCGTGTGCTCAAAACATTCAACCCTTGCAGTCACCAACTTAGGAGGGCGACTGTTCTCCTGGGGAAGCATCCGACTGCACAGGTTTGAACCCTCCTCGCT
>NW_005434541.1:91818-94222 GCF_000315625.1 Guillardia theta CCMP2712
GGGGCAAGGTGGTGACAGTCTGTTGATTCTCAGGGTCACTTGCGTCATCTCAGGACCGACTTTCGTCGCACGCGATCATCATCGCACAAGTATAGTGAACCAACAGCTTCATTACATAATCCTCTCCTCCTCTCCTCCTGCCCTCCTTACCTCCTCTCCTCCTCTTCCTCATCACCCGTCATGATTCATGACTCCCTCGCTCTTGTAATCCCTCCTCCCTCCCTCCCTCCCTCCCCTTCTCGTTTCCTTTCTCGTCTCGTCCTCGTCTTCAGAGTTTTGTAGCTCTTGCTCGCCGTCTCGCTCCCTGCTCTTCGCCTCTGAACCCTAGAGAAACTCTCAGCATCTCCCTCCACTTCCTGCCCTTCACTTCTCCTCCTCCTCTCTCCCTTCCTCTACTCAGCTCCTCCCATCCTCCTCTGCAGCTTCGCGCGCAGCTCGTCCTGAAAGTCGAATCCTCCTGCTCCCTCCTTGGGCTTAGGCTTCGTTCGTTCAGCCTCCCCTCCCTCGCTCCCTCCCGCCGGCTTCGAAGGTGACGGTGACGCTTTTTTTGCCGGTGAGTAGGAAGGAGGAGGAGGGGGAGGGGGTGGGGGAGGAGCCCCGCCAGCAGCAGGAGGTGGAGGAGCGCGTGGGGGTCCACCGACAGGAGGAGGAGGGGGGGGGTGGAGGAGGGGCCTCCGCCAACGGGGGAGAGGGGGGAGGGGGAGGGAGGGAGGAGCAGACGAGATGGCAGGAGGAGGTTGAGAACGTTGGGCGTGAGAGGCTGCGGGAGGGGCAGGGGGCGCGACCGCCGTTATCTTGGAAGGGGAGAGGCTCTGAGGTAGAGGACGAGGAGGAGGAGGAGAAGCTGATGCAAGAAAGTCAGCAGGGGCCCCTGGCAACTTCGTCTCCTCTTGACCTGCCGCGTGATCGCGCTGCTCCTTCTCTCCTCCGTCAGGCACGAAGTTCTTCTTCAGCCGCGCCTTCCCCAAAACATGAGGACAGCAGCACACAAGAGGAAGAAGCAGAGAGGAAGGAGGGAAGAATGGGAGAAGAGGAAAGATAGGAGGAGGGACAGAAGGAGGGGGAGGAGGGAGAGAGGAAGGAGGGGAAGGGGGAGGATCAGACGGGCGATTGAGGAGAGAGGAGGAGAACAGTCATGAATACCGCAAGTTCATCTTGGAGGCTCATTCCCGGAGCGACAACCTTCTTGATCTTCATCTTGGGTGCGGCTTCCTTCATCGCTTCCTCGTGCTTGTCAGCCTCTCCTCCTTCTTGCTGCTGCTTCTGAGCATCTTGTTCTTCCTTCCTCCGAGCCTGCTCCTGCTCCTCCCTCCTCTGAGCCTCCTCCTGTTGCCGACGGCGGGTTTCCTCTTCCTCCTTCCTCCTGGACTCCTCCCTCCTCCTTTCGTCTTCCTTCCTCGTCTCCTCCTCCTCTTCTCTTCTGCGAGCTTCTTCCTCGACCTTCGCGTTGTTCGTGTCCTCCTCCTCCCTCCTCTGTGCAGCCTCCTCCTCCTCTATCCTCTTGCGGGCTTCTTCCTCCCCGTCCTCTCTTCCCTCCTCCTGCATCATCAATCAGCACCACGAGACAGACGGGATCGGTCACGGCTACCTGTTCTTCCTGCTCCTCGTGCTCGTGCTCGTGCTCGTGCTCGTGCTCGTGCTCGTGCTCGTCGCTGTCGTGCGGATGCAGGGGGACTATGATACCCGGCGTCAACCTTCTCTCCTCCTCTCCTGCGGCAACTTCAGCATCCCCATGACTTCACGAGCGTCGTCGACCTGCGAGAACCGCGCGCAGCGTCTCGTTCAGTTTCGATTCAACAGCTGCAAGCAACATTAGGGGACGCGAGGAAACTGGTCCAGAGATTCACCAAGTTCTCCTGCTGCTGCTGCTGCTGCTCCTCCTCCTCCTCCTCCTCCTCCTCCCTCTCCTCCTACTTCTCCTGCTTCAGTGACAGAGCTCATCGTTCGAGCCTTCGGAGCAGATGGAGCTGGAGGCTTGCGAGGAGGAGGAGGCTTGTTGGGAGACGAGCCTTTCCCAGGTGGGAGGTTGACAGGAGGAGGAGGTTTCGGCTTCTTCCGTGACGCTCGACTCGCAGCGTCCCCAGGCAGGCCCTGCGTCCTTGCAGGAGGCGTCAGATTCTACCGGAGCCTCATGGCTGTACTGACTCTGAGCTAGAGGAAGGAGCAGGAGGAGGCTTCGGAAGCTTCCCAGCCCCTTCCAGCCCTCTCGGACGGTCTCCACTCCCGTAGGAAAGTGGCCTCGGCAGGAGGGGCTCAACGGCTGGATGAAGGAGGTTCAGCACTGCGAGAGAACGAGGGGTACGATGAGACCATTTGCCGCTGCCATGGTCGGCCTCCTACTTTGCCGTGTCCTCCTTGAGTCTATCAGACACAATCAGGCCCTTAGATCAGATAGCAACACCCG
>NW_005434541.1:94437-95840 GCF_000315625.1 Guillardia theta CCMP2712
GGCCGACGGAATCACTCACAACAAGTAGGAATGATTTATTTGCGGCAACACGAACATGTTCATCCCTTGCAACGGTAGAGAAGCCCAGCCCTCCACACATCCTCTCCTCTCTCCTGCTTCCCTCTCGCTCCCACCCTATCCTCCTTCCCCAGGCCTGCACTTTCTCCCTCCTCTCTTTCATAGCACGGCCTTACGGTTGTTGCCAGGAGTTGTGGGCCAAGTTGGTAGAGCGAGCGTGTCTCGGAAGCACGCTGTCGTCGAGCTGATGCTGCTCTGCACTGCCTGCTCACCGACAAACTCAGGTTGAGGAGGAAAAGTGAGAAGCAGAACAAGACGAGTGGAGAACAGCAGCAGCAGCAGCATTCGCACAAGCAGCAGCAGTGTGGCTGTATTAGTAATGAAGGGCGGGGGCAAGGGGGCAAGGTAGTGCAGGTAGTTGGAGGAAGAGACTGGCATGTGAGAAGTACCATCAGCAGGCAGCAAGTTCCTGCAAGAGCGGTCAACATGGCCTCATCGCAAACAGCACATCGCTCACGGCTTCGTCGCTATCCTACTTGCTTCGAGGTGCTTGAGGCTCCGCATTCTCTTGCATGCCGCGGCTCTGTGGCAGATGGAGTCCGTGCTGTTGGTGATCGACTCGATTGCAAGCTCCTGTCCTTGGAAGACAGCCTCCATGGTCTGAACGAGGTGATCCAGATATGTCACTGTAGTGATGGTGGAATCTATTATGTAGTCTCGTCCCTGGTCGATCAAGCTCTCTGCCGACTGCGGTTCTTCAGCATAAGTGCTCTCGATGTAGTCGGCCATCTACAAAAGTTGTCAGAGGGTCTTGCAAGCGTCGGGACGACTTGATACAGATCAAAGGCCCCCAGCCATTGACAAATCTAGTTCAACAACGGTCCTTCCTGCTAAGACATCGTCTCTTCTGCACTACCACCATGTCTCGACACGGAGCAGAGAACGCAGTCCACTCTCTCGCTATAATCTCGCTGTTCTTTCTTGCTGGTCTCGCATACTCCAACCCATCATGCAGTTTGCTCCGCTAACCTCATTGCTGGAACGAGCTGCTCTCTCCCTTCACTTCCCTCGCATGCCCACCATCTCCCCATCTTCACCTACCTGGCTGATGTAGTCGGCGTTTTCCTTCAGCGTCGCCATGCTCGGTCTCGCCTCCTCGATCGTCTCCTGGAGGAACTGTCGTCTCCGCTCGTCCCACCTGACCGCCTCCATTGCACCCTGGTTGCTCCCTACCCCACCCCACTCGTCGGTACTTCTTGTACACTGGGACCCCTTCATGAACAATTGATTTGAGAATTTGGAAAATATTGATCAAAAAACAAGCAAAATCAGGAAATTCTTAGACAAAAATTAAGTTTTCTCAAACGATCCTTCTCAAAAATGAC
>NW_005434541.1:95940-120045 GCF_000315625.1 Guillardia theta CCMP2712
CCCTCCCCTCCTCCCCCCTCCCCCCCCCTCCCCTCCTGCCCCTGCCCCTGCTCCTGCTCTCCCTTCCCAACTCCTCCTCCTGATTTCGCCCCTCCTGCTCTTCCTGCCCCTCTTCCTGGCCCCTGCTCTTGCTCTTGTTACCCTTTTGCATTTTACCGCCCATATCTGGCTGCTCGATCCCTGGCTCCACTTATCTCCGTATCCTCAATCCCACGTGTCCTCTCTTGTCGGCCATGCACGTGGCACAGGGATTCGTAGCCCAATCGTGCTTGTTCTTGATCATGCTGAGTTTCAGCGAAAGATCCTACGCTCTCCTGTCGTCCAATTTTGTGTCACATCCAGCACTACATCAGGGAAGTCCAGCACATCGTCCTACATGCACGGAACGGCGTGGAACAATCGGTCTCAGCTGTTCTACAGGAGAAGCGGCCGGACAGAGCAGGTTCTTCTCCTTCGAAGGCATCATAGGGGCAGGCAAGAGTACTCTATTGCGGAAGCTTCAAGAGAACGGGGTAGTTGTGATACCTGAGCCTCTCCAAGCGTGGCAGGACAACGGAATCTTTGAGGCCTTCTACAAGGACATGTCGAGATGGAGCTTCACCTTCCAGATTGCTGCGTTCACGACACGTGTGAAGTCGGTTGAGGAGGCCATCTCCTCGACCTCCTCGTCCTCCTCGCCTTGGATGGTGGGAGAGCGATCATGGTTTGCAGACTCGTATGTCTTCGAGCCGCTCCTGCACAGGGACGGACATCTCAACAACATGGAGCACGACAGCTACAAGCTGTGGTGGCAGTGGGCAGAGCAACGAGCCCCCCGGACCTCGGGTATCATATACCTTCGAGCATCACCGCGCACGTGCCTTAAGAGAATCCAGAAGCGTTCAAGGGCCGAGGAGGCGGACATTCCACTGGGGTACCTGGAGGGGCTCTTTGAGAAGCACGAAGACTGGCTCATGCACAGGAAGACGCCGTACGGGAGGCACGACATTCCAGTCCTCGTGTTGAATGCCGACGTCGAGTTCGAGTCCAACGAGGAGGTCACGCAGGTGAGTCGGAGGTGGACTGTGTTGATATGGTTGACGGTGAGATTCAGGAGATGTTAGCTTCTATCTTGAACTTCATGAAGGAGAACGGAAGCGCATCTTGATCGTTGAGGGATTTTCACTGAATCTCTTCCGACTAGTTGCATGTCATCCTGCGGTTTTCCTCTGAAACCAACTAGGACTTTTCCACCCGTTGCATGAATTTCTCTTCCTCCCCTTCCTTCTCATCCCTTCCACACAAGACGCTCTATCGCTTCGTGAATATGTTCTCCGGAACGTTCTGATCATCAAGAGTCAGAGCACGAGACACAGGACACGAGCCGATTTACCGCAGCGAGCGGTGTTGGCTCCTCCGCGTTCACCGGTACGGGATACACCCCGGTGAAGCAAGCTCTGCAAAAGCCATAGCGGGCCCCGGAAGCTTCTATCGTGGACTCCACAAGTCCGTTGGCACTGAGATACCCCATCGTCTTCACACCCAGCCAGGCAGCCATGGACGGGATGTCACCATGGTGCTGGTTGAACAAGAGCTCTCCCTGCAAGAAACAGTGAGGGGATGAAGCAACGGAAAGGACGAAAGACCTTGGAAGGAAAGTCCATGCCGAAGAAGCACGGGTCTGTGACGGGAGGGCTTGCTACTCGGAAGTGTACTTCCTTCGCTCCCGCAGAACGGACGAGCCCGATGAGCTGCCGAGCTGTCGTGCCTCTCACAATGGAGTCGTCCAGGAGCACGACGACTCTGTCCTTGCAGACGTGCGTCAACGGATTGAACTTGCATCTAACTTTGAGGTCCCTGTACTCCTGGGATGGAGCGATGAAGCTTCTACCCACGTAAGGATTTCTGAAGAATCCCAGATCCTGAATGCAAGCTCTGCCGAGCCTCACCGACTCCTCCACGAAGCCGATCGTTGCGTGAGTGGCGGAGTCAGGGACTGGGATGACGACAGGAGGAAGCTCTCCCTCGCCAACCTCGGGGACAGGATGTTCTCGCGCAAGTTGCCTACCATGAGCACGGCGAACTTTGGTGACGTAGTCTCCGAATACCATCGAGTCCGGGCGAGCGAAGTAGACGTATTCAAAGATGCACTGGGAGACACCGAACTTGTTCGGGAGGTGAAGGGAAGCAAAAGTTCCCGACTTGACCGACTTGAAGTTGATGACGATCATTTCTCCTGGCTCCACGTCTCGGACATATTCAGCTTTGCAGAGATCCAGCGCGCAAGTCTCTGAGGCCACACAGAAGCCGTCTGTTCCATTTACACCTCTCTTGGGCAACCTGCGGGCAAGTCAGCAACAAGGTTCTCTGTCCGAGGTTTTTGATCGACTCACTTCCCAAGCACGAGCGGACGGAAACCGTTGGGGTCTCGCACGCAGATCATGCTCTCGTCGGTCATGACGACACAGGAGAAGGCCCCCTCTGCCTGCGTCATGGCATCGAAGATCTGATCAATCTGACTCCTTCGCTTGCTGTGCGAGATGAGGTGCAAGAACAGCTCTGAGTCCACTGAGGTCTGCATCAGCACCCCGTGATGCTCGAAGAACGTCCTCAGCTCATTGAAGTTCGACAAGTTTCCGTTGTGCGCCAGCGCCAGATTCCCCAGAGCGTAGCGAACAGCAAACGGCTGGTACCCGGCCAGCTGTGTCTTCCCCCCAGCCGTCGAGTACCGCGTGTGTCCCACCGCACAGTTTCCCTTGAGAGTGTTGAGCACCTCAGGGGTGAAGGTGTCAGTCACGAGCCCCATCCCCTTGTGGATGTCAAACTCCTTCCCCATCCCACTCTTCAACTCAGGCAGGATATCTCCCGTGACCATCCCGGACCCTTCCTGTCCACGATGCTGCAGCCCCACCAGCCCATAGTAACACGTGTGAGAGGCCTTCTCAACGTTGAAGACGCCAAAGACTCCACACTTCTCGTTGTATCTCCTCTCGCTCATTTGCTCCAACCCCTCTGCCACCAGGGGGCCAGCTCGGGTCGCCAGAGGGTCTTGCCTCGACGCTGCATTGTAAGAGCTCGACGAGTGAGCCAGGTCCTCTATGTCCATACTCGCTGTATCTAGAGAGTTTGGGTCTGAGTGATGAAGCAAAGTAGAATCTCAACCTGAGACAGCTGTCAGCAAGCGCTATTTTCACCTACGAGTAGCGCCCTCTTAAGGCAATTTGCATCGAGCCTGTTGAGATTCGGACATTTTTGCTCGTACTGGACGTCTCGCACTATACATTCGACTCAAAGATATCCTTCATTGTCCTGCTCACTCTAAGAAGACCTCATCGGTTTCGCCTAAGCTGCTTCGTATTCGTGCTTGGTTGTTGGGTTCGTTCAATCTAAGTCTACCATACGTTCACCTCTGCCTATCTGCTACCTCTTGTATGCTCTTGTTCTCTCATATCTGCTGTTCCTCTTCGCCATCGGCTCTCCTGCTTTCTCCCCCCCTCCTTGCACGAAGCCATGTGCGAGTTCCGGATGCTTTCTCGCGTTCAGTCTGCATACCAGCGGCCACAGAAAGTGGGGGGTCAGGGTGGTGTTGTGTGCATACAAAGCAGGTAGGGTGATGCAGAAAGAACTGTGTAAGGGGGTAGGGGTTTAAAAAGTCAATCACTCGCCATGGGTGGGGTACTTCAGAATGGTCATCTACTACCGGGTGCTTAGTAGATAAAAGAAGGGTGTTAAGAGAATTTTAGTCTTGACTGGTTGTTCATTGCTGTGGTACGGTGGTAGCAGGGATGAGAGGGTGATGTAGGAAAGGGGTTCTTCATAGGGGTAGGGATGGTGTTTTACAGGGTTACGTCCAGTAGAGGGTACGTACCAAATTAAAATATGATATTGAGATAAAATCTATAAATGTCTTGTAGTACCAATAGTGTTAAAAGGATATTACTTTTAGCAAACACGACAAAATATTGGAAGTAAAAAGTCTTTACCTATAGAGATATGAAAGGAAGACAGGTCATAATAAGTATTTTTGTAGTAGTATTTTGGTACCGGGAAGAAAAATCAATTGTTTTAAAAGTTTATCTACTTCAAGGCTTGGTACTGTTTACGAGTACGGTACTGTACAAGTTCGAGCGCCCACACTTCACGTGCGCGGCATCAAAATAAAGTTCAGTGCCTGACTCGTCGGACTCCGGAGTCCGAGTCAGAACTCCCGGAGTCCGGGCCGGGGCCGAGTACACGAAGTGGCGGGGGCCCGGCTGATTCCTTAATCCAATCTCAGAACTAAAACCTACCGTGACTGCCGACTCACCTGACTAGGGACGTGCGGTACTCCATTCCGGTACGGTCGGACGGTCGGACGGTCGGACTATTCGATGGCCGGGCCCGAAATGCCATCATGACCAGAGCCTCGGACTGACTCGAAGCATCCTCGGGGGCGGACCGTATTGAATCATCGGAATCAATACCCCTGGTTATCTGTCATGTCACTATATAAGCATGGGGTCCAGTCTTCCTCGCCGAGTCTCTCGGAGGCTCCGACTCTCGGGAGTCTCTCTCTCTCTCTCTCTCTCTCTCTCTCTCTCTCTCTCTCTCTCTCTCTCTCTCTCTCTCCTCTTCTCTCTCTTTCTTTCTTCTCATTCTCTCTCTTCTCACTTCCTTTCTCACTATCTCTTTTAACCTTTTTCCGAAGATACTCTTATCTCAGAACTTCGGAAGTCAATTACCTGTCGCTACTGCATACAATCCATCTAAGATCATCGATGGAATCAGAGCTGATTGTCGAAGTGTACTGTACGGTACGGTCCGAGGCTCGCACCGTACTGATGATCTTGAACTTAACTTTGAGTAAAGCAAGCTCAGTGCCGGCCAAGCCTGCGCGGCGGGCCGCTGCCGGCGGTGACGGACGGTCGGACTACAATCATTGCCCCCAGTTTCAAGTTTAATCAAGTAAGCTCCGGGCCGCATCGCCGCAAACTTACACGGTTGAGCCGGTTGCCTTTACAGCCAGCCCGTCGACGATGCGGCCGCAATGGCGTCAGTAGCCGCAACTAGCAGCCCGAGAGCCAAACCCCCGGGTCGCCAATATTTGACTTGTAGACATGGCCGTACAGAGTACTTTTCTTTTAAAATTATGTGAAGTACCGTCAAATATACTTTTATGTTAAAACTCAGGCCATTGGCACAAAAAGGTTTTTGAAGATGATTTTAAAAGCAAAACTTTAGCTGTAGAATTACTTCAAAAACAATTTATTCCTTGTAAAGCGATTTTTGGATAGAAGATTTATTTTTTGAAGATATAAAAATAAATTAAGCCATAGCACTAACTTCAGTCAAGTATAATTAAAACACACCTTTTAATCAAAAAGTCCACGTGCGGTGGCCGCATGTCTGACCCTGGGGGTGGTCATTTTCGATTCATTCAGAGGGTGGGTACCCGTTAATGAATGAGGTGGTACCAGTGCTGACAATTTATCTACCCGTACACTTCATATTGAATATACGGTACTATGAAGGGTTCATCGGGAAGAGCTTCTTGTTTGAGTAGGGTAGGTTGTGGCTGGAATGATTTTTCCCAGTCGGCATGGGGTAGGGTAGTCAAGACTTGGGGTTAAGGGAGAGAGGGGGGTTGTTCGCATGTGCGGGCGGGAAGCAACTAGTGAAGGAGCGGCGAGTACAAGCAGGTGAAGGACGAGGAAAACGAGGAAAGATAACCGTTATTCTCAGCCCCTTCTCTTTCTCATCCATCCCACAGCTCACAGGTCCAGCTGTTCTTGCTCTGGCAGCTTGTTCCCTGACATTGAGGGCCAGGACAACGAGCTACGAGCTACAGGGCGGATTTCGAGTTGTGAGGAAAGGAGCAGACTTGGCTGAAGAAATATGGGCGCGAAGAAGTGCGTTCTTGTGCTACAAGATGGAACGAGATGGGAGGGAGAAGCGTTCGGCGCGGAGGTCAGCGTTACAGGAGAAGCTGTCTTCCAAACAGGAATGGTCGGATATCCTGAGGCCCTGACGGACCCTTCCTACTGCAAGCAGATCCTAGTCATTACATACCCTCTTGTAGGAAACTATGGCGTTCCAGGAGATGACAAAGATGAACTGGGCATTCTCAAATATTTCGAGTCGAACAAGATTCACATTGCTGCGCTAGTGGTAAGTCGAAGAAAATTCCATTCACCGCAGAGGCCTGACGTAGCCTTCAGGTTTCTACTCTGAGCGAGGACTACAGTCACTGGCGAGCAAAGAAATCTTTGTCAGACTGGCTGAAGGAGCAGGGGATCCCAGGCATCTCAGGGGTTGATACCAGAGCGCTGACCAAGACTCTGCGTGAGCATGGCTGTTGCTTGGGAAAGCTGGTCATGGATGGAGATAACGAGAACCAGATCCAGTTCGCAGACCCCAATAAGCTGAATCTGGTTGCCGAGGTCTCTTGCAAGCAGCCGCAAGTCTACAATGCTGGAGCAGCAGTCAAGGTCACCATGGTGGACTGCGGAATGAAGCTGAACCAGCTCCGCTGTCTCTGCGCGCGAGGAGCGGAGGTCACTGTAGTCCCCTGGGACTATGACTTCGTGAGCAACGCTAGCTGGGATGGTCTCTTCATCAGCAACGGGCCTGGTGACCCAGAGATGGCGAGCGTGACCGTCTCGAACATCAAGAAGGTGCTGGAGGGCATGAGGACAGGAAAGATGCCGGTGAAGCCTTTGTTTGGAATCTGTCTTGGCCACCAGCTCCTGTCCCTCTCTGCAGGGGCTACGACGTACAAGCTTCCTTACGGGAATCGCGGACACAACCAGCCCTGCATCCAGGTGGGGACGAAACATTGCTTCATTACTTCCCAGAACCACGGGTTCGCTGTTGATGAGAGCAAGATGCCTGAGGGTTGGCTGCCTCTGTTCCGCAATGCCAACGACAACACCAATGAGGGAATCGTCCACGAGAGCATGCCCTTCTTTTCTGTGCAGTTTCATCCTGAAGCTAGAGCTGGACCCGAGGACACGGAGGGATTGTTCGATGTTTTTGTGAACGCCGCCAAGACTTACAAATCTGGAAACACTGTGGATATGCGCAAGAGCATCACTCAGAAGTGTACGGAGATAATTGGGAAGGATAGCAGCACAGTGGTGCTCCATCCCAAGCCTAGGAAAGTTCTTGTGTTGGGCTCGGGAGGGTTGTCCATTGGTCAGGCTGGAGAGTTTGACTACTCTGGCTCTCAAGCGATCAAAGCGCTGCGCGAAGAAGGAGTACAGACAGTTCTGATTAATCCAAATGTCGCTACAGTGCAGACGGCCAAGGGATTGGCAGACAAAGTTTACTTCCTACCGGTGACTCCAGACTACGTGATCCAGGTCCTGAAGCACGAGAGGCCCGACGGCCTGCTGCTGTCGTTCGGAGGCCAGACTGCCCTCAACTGTGGGATTGCTCTCTATCGCAAAGGCGTTTTGGAGCAGTACGGCTGCCGAGTTCTCGGAACTCCCGTGGAAACAATCATCTCGACTGAAGATCGACAGATCTTCTCCGACAAGCTTGCAGAGATCAATGAAAGAATCGCTCCAAGCTTCTCCGCTGACTCGCCGCAGGAAGCAGAAAAAGCAGCTCTCAAACTTGGTTTCCCTGTCATTGTACGAGCGGCATATGCTCTTGGTGGTCTTGGCTCTGGATTTGCCTACGACATGGGCCAGCTCAAGAGTTTGGTCGCCGTCTCCTTCTCGCACTCGCCGCAGGTTCTTGTGGAGAAGTCTCTGCGTGGCTGGAAGGAGATCGAGTACGAGGTCGTTCGTGACGCCTGGGGGAACTGTATCACTGTCTGCAACATGGAGAATTTCGACCCTCTCGGCATCCACACCGGCGAGTCGATCGTCGTAGCTCCCTCACAGACGTTGGACAACCACGACTACAACATGCTGCGCAACACTGCTGTCAAGGTCGTGCGGCACCTCGGGGTGGTTGGAGAGTGCAACATCCAGTATGCGCTAGACCCTCACTCCAACGACTACTTCATCATCGAAGTCAATGCCCGTCTCTCTCGCTCCTCAGCGTTGGCCTCCAAGGCAACTGGCTACCCGCTGGCGTACGTGGCTGCCAAGCTCGCGCTGAACTACCCTCTTCCCGACCTGAGAAACTCAGTGACGGGGAAAACGACTGCCTGCTTCGAGCCTTCTCTTGATTACTTGGTCGTCAAGATCCCCAGATGGGACCTCAAGAAATTCTCCAAAGTGTCGAACAAGATTGGCAGCCAGATGAAGTCTGTCGGAGAGGTGATGGCGATTGGAAGGAGGTTCGAGGAGGCGATCCAGAAGGGGTTGAGAATGGTCGACTCCAACGATGGCTTTGTTAGCGATATCATCCCGGCGTCCGAGGACGAGATCCGGGACGCCACAGACCAGCGCATCTTCTCTCTGGCAACGGCGATCGAGGAGGGCTGGAGCGTCGCCAAGCTCCACGAGCTCAGCAGCATTGACAACTGGTTCCTGAACCGCCTGAAAGGAATCATCGATTACAACCACCACCTGTCTCAGTACAAGATCGAGAGTCTTCCCGCTGACGTTCTGCGCACCGCCAAGGCCCTCGGCTTCTCTGACAAGGTCATCGCCAAGTGCACTCAGTCATCCCAGCTCGCCGTCAGGCAGCAGAGGAAGAACTTTGGCATCCTTCCCGTGGTGAAGCAGATTGATACGGTTGCCGCCGAATACCCAGCATGCACCAACTACCTCTACCTCACCTACAACGCAAAGGAGCACGATCTCGAGCCGTCGAACCAGGCCGTGTTCGTGCTGGGCTCGGGAGTCTATAGGATCGGATCTTCGGTGGAGTTTGACTGGTGCTCCGTGTGCTGCATTCGTGAGCTGCGCAAGCTCGGGCACGAGACGATCGTGCTGAACTGCAACCCGGAGACTGTGAGCACGGACTACGACGAGTCTGAGCGGCTCTTCTTCGACGAAATCTCCTTCGAGGTTGTCATGGACATCTACGACCGTGAGAACCCCCTCGGCGTCGTGCTGTCTGTGGGAGGTCAGGCCTCCAACAACATCGCCATGCAGCTGTTCCGCCAGAACGTCAAGGTGCTGGGAACTTCCCCGGAGATGATCGACAACGCCGAGAATCGCTACAAGTTCTCGCGCATGCTTGACAAGCTGGGCATCGACCAGCCGCAGTGGAAGGAGCTGTCGGACGTGGAGAGTGCCAAGGAGTTCTGCAACAGGGTCGGCTATCCTTGCCTCGTCCGTCCCTCCTACGTCCTCAGCGGCGCCGCCATGAACGTAGCACACTCAGACTCAGACCTGGAGTCGTACCTTGGAGCTGCCGTTGCAGTGTCCAAGGAGCACCCAGTGGTGATCTCAAAGTTCATCGAGAACGCCAAGGAGATCGAGGTGGATGCCATTGCCAAGGACGGCGTCGTCGTCGCCTGTGTGATCTCGGAGCACGTGGAGAACGCTGGTGTTCACTCCGGAGACGCAACCATCGTGTCTCCTGCTCAGGACCTGACGGACAGGACGCTGGAGGGCATCAGGGACATCATGTTTGCAGTAGCGCAAGCTCTCTTCATCTCGGGACCCTTCAACATGCAGCTCATGGCCAAGGACGACGAGCTGAAGGTCATCGAGTGCAACGTCCGCGCCTCCCGCTCCTTCCCCTTCGTCTCCAAGGCCCTTGACCTCCCCCTCATCCCCATAGCCACCAGGATCTTCATGGGCGTCTCCGAGGGAGTCCCGACGACGCTGGCGGTCGGTCAGGCCAACTGGGTGGGTGTAAAGGTGGCTCAGTTCTCCTTCAACCGCCTCCCCGGCAGCGATCCCCAGGTGGGCGTTGACATGATGAGCACAGGAGAGGTAGCGTGCTTCGGTGAGGACAGGAACGAGGCGTACCTCAAGGCGCTCCTCTCCACGGGCTTCAAGGCTCCCCCAGCCTCCAAACCCATCCTCCTCTCGATCGGCACCTACAGGAACAAGATGGACTTCCTGCCCTCCGTGCGGCTGCTGGTCGAGCTGGGATACAAGCTCTTCGGCAGCAAGGGGACAGCTGACTTCTACCTCGAAAACAACCTCGAGATCACTCCCGTCGATCTCCCCACCGATAGTGAGGGAGGTTCCCAGCTCAACCTCAAGGAGAGCCAGTTCGGCCTCGTCATCAACATCCCAGCCAAGAGCAGGTTCCGCCGTCCAGCCTCCTACAACTCCCAGGGCTACCTCACCCGCACCATGGCTGTCCTCCACTCTGTCCCGCTCATCACGGACATCAAGTGCGCCAAGATCTTCGTCGAGGCCATCTTCAAGTACGGCCTCTGCCCCCCCGTCCGCCCCATCGTCGACTGCCGCACTGCCAACCGCACAGTCTCGCTCCCTGGCCTCATCGACATGCACGTGCATGTTCGCGACCCTGGCGCCACCCACAAGGAGGACTGGGCGTCTTGCACGGCCTCGGCAGTCGCTGGCGGCGTCACCATCGTCTGCGCGATGCCTAACACAACCCCAGCTACCGTTGACAACGCGACCATGCAGACGGTGAGGAACCGGGCGGCGACCATGGCCAGGTGCGACTTCGCTTTGCTGGCGGGGGCGACCATGCTCAACGCTCAGAGCGTGAAGACCATCGACGGGGCTGTCGGGCTGTGTATGGAGTTGGACTACGCGACGAGCCACGAGTTGAGGATCGAGGACCTGACAGTCTGGATGGCTCACTTCGAGAACTGCCCTCCCAACATGCCCATCGTGGTTCGCGCAGAGTCCAAGACACTGGCAGCCGTGCTGATGATGGCGATGATGTACGACAGGGCGATCCACGTGTGCGCTCTCTCGCGCAGGGAGGAGATCATGGTGGTCCGCGAGGCGAAGAGGAGGGGCGCCAAGGTAACGTGCGGGGTCTGCCCGACGCATCTCTTCCTGGTGGAGGACGACATCGAAAAGATCGGAGACAAGCTGTGCTCCATCCGACCTCGACTTGCCACCTCCCAGGATCGCCAGGCTCTTTGGGAGAACATCGACATCATCGACGTCTTCTCCTCCCATCACGCCCCCCACACCAAGGAGGAGAAGGAGAAAGAGGCTGTTCCCGGATACCCAGGACTCGAGACCATGCTCCCGCTCCTCCTCACCGCCGTCAACGATGGACGGCTGACTATCGAGGACCTCGTTCTCCGCCTGCACACCAACCCGCGCAAGATCTTTGGGCTCGCGGAGCAGCCGGACACGTTCGTGGAGGTGGACCTCGACAGGACTTGGGAGATCCCTGAGTCTCTTCCTCACACCAAGTGCGACTGGACGCCGTTCAAGGGACACAAGGTCCGGGGGGCTGTCTCGCGCGTCGTCATTCGTGGAGAGCTGGTCTACCTGGATGGGCAAGTGTTCTCCGATCCTGGTTCAGGCAAGGAGATGAGAGTCGAGGTGGTGCCCAGCAGCGAAGCTCTGCTGGCAAGTCAACACTCTCTGTCTCCTCTCCTCCCTGTCTCCTCTTCCCTCCTTCCAACCTCCTCCTCCTTCCCCCTTCCTCCCTTGCTCTCGCATCTCCTCACTTGCCCTCGCAGACTTCAGGCCAGCAGCGCATTGCTCGTGCTGAGGGCATCACATCGCCCAAGAGAGTCTCGCTCGTCACGCCAGCTGCCACCCGGCAGCTTCCTGAACGATCTCCCGATGTTCACTCGGGCTCGGGAGAGTATGGCCCAACTCCAGGTTGCTCCCCCCCCGCCCCCCCTCCTCCTCCTACCCCTCGTCCTCTTCCTCGTCCTCATTGCTCATTTCCTTATCGCTCCCTCAACTTCTTCTCTCCTCTCCTCTCCTCTCCTCTCCTCTTCTCCTCTCTTGTCTGAGACTTTCGCAGCTTCACCAAAGGCTCCTCCATACGTCGACCGTGTGGTGGTGCCGCAGAAGCAGCAGCCCAACATCCACCCCTACAAGAGCCCCCTCCTCGCTCCCGAGAGCTCTCTCACCCAGCCCAACGCGCTGGCTGACTTCCGGGGTCACTCCATCTTGTCAGTCTCGCAGTTCACCCGCGCGTTCATGCACCAGCTCTTCAACCTCGCGCATGACTTGCGCATCTTCTCGCAGCGAGGCCCCCTCGACATCCTCCGTGGCATGTCGCTCGCCAGCATCTTCTACGAGCCCTCCACTCGCACCAGCAGCTCCTTCACCGCTGCCATGCAGAAGCTCGGGGGCACCGTCGTGGCTGTGCACGTGAGTCGCGAGTGTCGCAATGGTGTGCGCCTGACGGCTGCTGCAGGAAACGAACTCGTCGTCGGTGGTCAAGGGAGAGTCGCTCGAAGACTTCGTTCGGTACGCGGAGGAAGAAAGCGCACGGGCCTTGATGACTTTGACTTCAGCGTGATGGAACGATATTGCGATGTGGTCGTGCTGCGACATCCAGAGAAAGGGGCCGTGCAGCGAGCACACAGGTGAGGGAGGAGAGGAGGAAGGAGGAAGGAGAAGAGGAAGGGGGAAGGAGAGGGGGAAGGAGAGGAGGAAGGAGAGGAGCGAGAGGCGAGGAGGAGGAGTCTAGTGCTGGGGCGCTAACTCTGTGGCACAGCAAGATGAGGAAGCCCATCATCAACGCGGGGGATGGCACGGGCGAGCATCCGACTCAGGTGAGAGGCGATAAGCAGCGGATGATGAGGAGATGACGAGGGCGGCAGGCGCTGCTTGACATCTTCACCATCCGGGAAGAGATCGGCACCGTCAACGGGCTGAACATCGCTCTAGTGGGAGACCTCAAGCACGGGAGGACGGTGAGGTCGGCGCGGGAGCAAGTCAGCCTCGTGATGTCTTGCTGGTCTTCAGGTCCACAGCCTGGCGGAGCTCATCACCTTGTATGATATCAAGCTGCACCTGGTGGCCCCTGAAGGTACTGTCCTCTCCAACCCCTTCCCCCCCCTCTGCCTCCCCCCCTCCCTGTCTCTCCTCGTCCATGCCTCTCCTCCTCGTGTCTGCGAAACCTGACCTGACGTATCAGGCCTTGAGATGCCTCGAGACATCGTTGAGAGGCTCAGTCAGAAAGGAGCTAAGGTGCATCAGACAGGAAGGGGGAAGAAAAGTCTGAGACAGGAGCAGGTGAAGGAGCACAGGAGCGTGGATGACGTCATCGCTGAGGCCGATGTTGTCTACGTGACGAGGTGAGAGGAAGGAGGGAGGATCGAGGAGCGGGAGGATTGAGGAGCTGACATGCCGTTCAGAGTTCAGAAGGAGAGATTCACTGACCCGAGCGTCTATGAAAGTGTCAAGTCTGCTTACAAGGTTTCTCCTCCTACACCACCCACCACCACCACCGCCTCCTCCTCCTGCCTCTTCTCTTCTCCCTCCTCTTCGCTTGCAGCATTTTTGACGAGCAGCAGATCACCGCCAAGACGCTGGCACGAGCGAAGCCCAACATGATCTTGATGCACCCGCTCCCGCGTGTCGACGAGATTCACGAGGAGTGCGACCTTGACCCGCGTTCCGTATACTTCCGCCAGGTGACGGCGAGCTGGACTCTCTCTCTCTCCTTCTCTTTCTCCTCGTACACCTCTCTCTCTCTCTCTCTCTCTCTCTCTCTCTCTCTCTCTCTCTCTCTCTCCCCCTCTCTCTCTCTCTCTCTCTTCTCTTACCTCTCTCGCCCAGGCCGAGCATGGCATGTTCCTCCGGATGGCGATACTGACAACGGTAAAGACCCTCGGCCGCTGCTCTGCTCGTCTGACTTGCTGGTTCAGATCCTGGGGAAAAGCTAGGCTCCCTCGACCATGTGATGCATTCTTAAGTTTGCGTTGTAATCCACTCTTTGATCTGTATTCCCCGACCTCTCTCTGCTCCTCTCCCGCCCTTTCGTCTCGTCTCGCCAGTCAGTGAGAGGAAGGAGAGTAGCGACCATTACAACTGCCATGCTGTTTCCAAGAGGCGAAATGCTCAGAATAACTCTGATTCATGGGTGGAAAATGAAGCTGGAGATGTTGTGTAGGCGGCAGATTTCATTCACATGGATGGGCGAAAGGAGGAGAAGTGAATGCGGTGATGAGAAGGACGATGGCAACAACTAACGGGACGAAAACTTCAGAGTTGAACTTGACCCCATCTCACCATATCACATCGCACGACATCACATCTCATTGTTATGGCATTAAATCTAATCACTGACGTCTGATGTCTCATCTCTCATCTCTCATCTCTGATTGTTTATCTCTGATTGTTTATCTCTGATTGTTTATCTCTGATTGTTTATCTCTGATTGTTTATCTCTGATTGTTTATCTTTGATTGTTTATCTCTGATTGTTTATCGCTCATCGCCATCTCGCTCTTTTCTGTCGCATGGTTTTGCTTCCAATCCCACAGCTGACCTGGGGTGGTCAAGGAATCCAGGGTTTGGGCTCTTCAAAAGGGTGGGTATGATTAAGAGAATGAGGGGGTGGGGGTAGAGAATACAACGGGTAGTAAAATCTCAGCAGAAAGCAGGCGTTGCAGTTGTCGGAAATGAAATGCAGATGAACGAGTGGAGAGGAGAGGAGAGGAGAGGAGGGGAGAGGAGAGGAGAGGAGAGGAGAGGAGAGGAGAGGAGAGGAGAGGAGGGGAGAGGAGAGGAGAGGAGAGGAGAGGAGAGGAGAGGAGAGGAGAGGAGAGGAGAGGAGAGGAGAGGAGAGGAGAGGAGAGGAGGGGAGAGGAGAGGAGAGGAGAGGAGAGGAGAGGAGAGGAGAGGAGAGGAGAGGAGAGGAGAGGAGAGGAGAGGAGAGGAGAGGAGAAGAGATAGAAGAGAGGTGGGTGTCATGAACACAGAAGGGGTTTGATGTTCACGATGAACTCCAGCCGCTAGAACAATCTGAGATCCTCCTCCTCCTCCTCCTCCTTCTGCTTCCGCTTCTTCTCCTTCTGCTTCAGACAGAAGGGAAGATAGTCAAGTCAGATGAAAACCTCTTAATTGCTGCTGAGCGAAGTATCAAAATTTGTTGAGTTCCATCATGAACTTCCCGACCATTCGTGAGAATCAACATGAGAACGCGTTTGGGATGGCGATGGCGAGGATGGGAGATATGTTTGGAACGAAGAAGGCGGGCTCTCTCTGGAAGAACACCACAGCACAGCATCATAAGCTCAAGGAGCTGGAGCTTTCAAACCTTGACCAGCTCAAAGACTGCTTCTTTCGTATCAATCACTCCGGTGGGCTTGATCCACAGCAGTTTGTTGAGGCGTAAGTAGCCTCCTCCTCCTCCTCCTCCCCCTCACCCTCACCTTCCTCCTCCTCCTCCTCCTCCTCCTCTCTCCCGCCTGATGTGCTGCAGATTCAAGACGGTCTTCCCTCCCTGGAGCCGAGCAGTCGATCCTGCTGTCTCCCGATTCTGGCTCTCACGCTTGTACCCCCTCCCCTTAACCTTAAACCCTTCGCTGACTCGCGTGTCGCAGCTTCTCCAAGATAGACGCGAACGGGGATGGACGGGTTTCATGGGAAGAGTTCTCTGACTACGTGCTCTCCGAATCCCTCCAGCGTAGCGAACAGCTCCATGATGGGTTGGAGTTCAAGATCTTTGATGACCCACAGCAAGGTACATCCTCCTCCTCTACCTCCTCTTCCTCTTCCTCTTCCTCTTCCTCTTCCTCTTCTACCTCCTCCTCCTCCTCCTCTTCCTCCCATGCTCCTTCTTCTCCACCTCCTCGAGACTCACTTGCAGTGCAGACGAGGAGGGTTCGACACAAAACCATCACCGCGACATGATACTGGGTATCGCTTACCTCAAGGAGCTGAAGCGATATGTCACCTGCAGCAAGGACGGCACCGTCAAGTCCTGGAGCAGCAGCAGCCGCAGGCTCATCGCTACCCTCGTCGTCTCTCACTCCAAGTGCAAGACATGGGCGACCTGCTGCTGCGAGATGGGAGGGCTCAACGTGCCGAGCCTGACGCAAGGAGCTCTGGCTGTCTGCACGTCCTCGAGGAAGCTCATCGTCATCGACGTCAAGGGCTTCCACAGCGTTCACACCATCGAGCTGCCGGAGAGCATGATCCCCTTGTGCTGTACCTCGTTCCACGTAAGCAAGGGGCAAAGGCAGGAGGACAAGGCTCAAGGCTACGAGCACTTGCTGGCTGTGGGAGACGAGGAGGGGAAGGTGACGGTGATCAAACAGTCTCCTCGGCTCTTGAGCGTAACGAGAGTCCAAGAGCTGGACCCGTTGGTCCTCAAGCAGCACCAGGACCACGTCACTTACTGCTCCTACATCCGCACGCTCGACACCATCCTGTCCACCTCCCTGGACGGGTCCATCTGCCTGTACGAGATCCCCTCCAAGCAGACGAAGCGCTTCAAGGGTCATGCTAAGCCTGTCTTCTGCGCCGTCTTCTGCACTAACTTCAACTACGTGGCCTCGGGTGGGCAGGAGCGGGTGATCATCCTGTGGAACCCGTACACGCTGAAGCGCATCACGTCGCTGCACGGGCACAACGCGTGTATCACCTCAATCGTGTTCAACGCCAAGCACAGCCACATCATCAGCATCTCCTCCGACAAGGACGTGATGGTGTGGGACCCCAAGACCTACCAGCTCCTCCTGCGCGTGAAGGACCAGAATGTCTACAGACCAGAAAACGAGTTCTCATGCGCGTACTGGAACGAGAGCGAGACGCGGCTGGTGGTGGGTCACTCGAAGCTGCAAGTTCGACCGTACAAGGGAGACCTCAAGGATAGCAACCTGAGCCTCGCATCTCATAAAGCTCCCATCGTCGCTGCCATGCAGAACTCCGTCTTTCAGAACATCATCACCGTCGACTACCTGGGCCTCGTCATCGTCTGGAGCCTCGACGACGGCGAGCAGATCACGGCGTTCAAGTGCAAGCAGAGCAAGAGCTTTGACACGACGGCAGTCTCCTTTGACATCACGACTAGGCGACTCATCCTAGGAAGCGCCCACGGGAAGGTGTACATCTTCAACTGGAACAGCGGGGTGAAGCTCAACGAGCTTGTGAGCGATGCCGAGAAGGAGATCACTTGCATCTCCTTCTGCGAGGCGAGTCAGCGGACCTGTACTGTCGCGGCAGGATGGGACAGAAAGATCTACCTGTGGATCGATCCTCCCGACACCTTCCACCAGCAGCCCATGAAGCGCATCGACCTCATGACCTCCATGGACGTCATGCGCATGGTCTGGATCCAGCCCATCGGCACCCTCGCGCTCGCCATGTACGACGGGAGCCTGCGAACCTGGTCGACGGTCGGGTCATGGAAGAAGGGCATCACGATCAAGCTCAAAGAGGCGGAAGACGCGACGTTTGAGAACCAAGGCTCGGCCGCCATCAACTGCATCACGTGGATGAAGAAGGCGGAGACGAAGGAGCCTTTCTTCGCGACCGCCCACATGGACGGCATGATCCGACTGTGGCAGCCGCAGGACGGGAAGCAGCTGGGAGTCTTCGAGGCGGGCCATCGCGATCGTAAGATCAACGTGGACGGGAGCCGAACGGTGCTGCCTGCCATCGTCATGGACGTGGACCGGGAGAACCACCTGATGATCACTGGCGACGGGGTCGGGCAGGTGCGCGGAAGCGACTGCAGCAGCGTGTGCAAGCGGCTGGTCAAGCTGAAGATCAAAGTGGTCGAGGCTGCCGAGCTGCCAGCTGCTGACGCCAACGGGTTCTCCGACCCATACGCCATCCTGCACGTGAACAAGAAGAAGTTTCAGACGGAGGTTGTCTTGAAGGACCTCAATCCCGTGTGGGAGCAGGAGTTCGAGGTCGAGCTCGGGCTGTTCGACGAGAGCCAAGTCAACGCAACGGCCACGGCGATCTACATCCAAGTGCTGGATCAAGACAAGTTCGGCAGCGATGACCTCCTCGGTATCCTCCACATCGACACGGCCCTGGTGCAGGAGGGTCGCATCCACGACGCCTGGTATCCTTTGGAGGACCCGGAACCGGAGCTGAACAACTACAACGGCAAGTACGGGAGGATCCGCTTGCAGATGTCGCTGGAGGTGATGTGGAACAGCCCGAGCGTGATGTTCGAGTGGCAGGCGCACGAGGAGGAGCTAGTGTTCATCGCGATCTCTCAGTCCAGCGAGAGCTCCAAGTCGCTCATGGTAACGTGCGCCAAAGACAACTACGTGAAGCTCTGGACCATGAGCGGAGTTCTCATCGGATGCTTCGGGCATGACGTCTGGACGATCCAGCTGATCAAAGAAGCGATCACGCACGGGGCTGAGAGGCAGGCCCAGCTGATCCTCAACGAGAGGATGAGGCACGAGCTCGAGGAGCAGCAGCTTCGCAAGTGGAATGAGGAGCTGAGAAAGAACCAGGAGGACGCGCGACGACTGGAGGAGGAGCGCCAGCAGATGCTCGAGTACAGGGCGGCCAAGGTCGCAGACCGGGAGAAGCGAGAGGAGTACATCCGCGTGCTGGAGGAGTCGAACAATGTCAACGACCGGATCTACTCCAAGATCCTCCGCACTGGAATCCCCGAGGACACCTACCAGATTCTCAGCCAGCCGCTGCTGGACTCCATCATCGAAGGCAAGGGAAGGCCGACGGACTGGCGGTTCGCCATGGGCAGAACAGTCAGACCGCACGACGACGATGCTGCTGCGCTGCCTGCCAGGAGACGCCCACCTGTTGCAGAGCCCAGCAGACCGACGGGCTTGTCATTTGAGAGCGCCTACGCCAGCTACACGCTGACAGACGTTGACAACATTCCCTGGCAAGACCAGGCGAGCGAGCCCAGCACCATCCCTCGACGCCCCCACAACACTGTCGCTGCTCTCTATGAGAGTCAGGACGGAGAGCAGCCCGCGGGCGGCAAAATAAACTTCAACGAGGCGGTCAACTCTGCTGGTGCTGGCGGCTCTGCTGGAGCTGGCGGGATGGCCAGCAAGGTCGAGCATCTGCTTGCAAGCCCGTCGCTTGTGTCGGAGGCGAACAGAGTCTTGAGCTCTACAGAGAACAGGACGGAGACGATCAAGCCGAGGGTGGTCGGAGCTCTCGAGCCGCAGGGCCTGAGCAGCAACGTGAGGAAACTGCTGACGACAAGCCTGCCGACAACGAGGCCGCGAGGGTCGTGGACCTTCGACGAGATCACCTTGAAGGAAAGCGGGCAGGGGAGGATGCGACGTCAGATTCCGCGCTTTGACCTCTCGGCGATCAACCAGGATCGGGATAGAACAGCAGCCGAAGCTGCATCCTCCAAGATGGAATCAAGCCACCTCTGGAGCCGATCCTCCTTGACTCCTGAGTCAGACTACAGGAACAGACCGGAATCTTGGCGGATGCCTTACAGTCCCGGCATGGGAGCAGAGGGTCGGCCTCACTCGCTCCTGGTGTCGGTGGAGGACGAGAGCTCGAGGGCGACAGGCTTGTCTCTTCGTGAGTTCGACTCTAGACCGCCGACTACTCCCCGGGTCGTGCGAGTGAAGAAGCTTGACCTCAGCAACCTCCGGCCCAGCGCCCAGCAGCATCGTACTCCACACCCCCCCTCAGCTGGACTGTCCACAGCGAGGACAAGGCCGCAAACTTCAAGGATGGCCTCCAGCAGGCTGGGAGAAGAGAAGAAGCCATCTAACTCGAGCTCGTCCATCCCTCGCCATCGCTTGCGGCCCTTCACAGCAAGAGACGGGAAATTCCGAGGGAGTTAGGGGGGTGAGGAGGCTGAGGAGGAGGAATATGAGAACAATTTAAAAGATCCAGTGAATTAAAACAAATGTGACGATGAGATAAAACAGGATAGCACAAAATTATCTTCTCTTCGCACAATCTTCTTCTCCTCCTCAATCTGCTCTACCATTCGCCATTGTTGTTGTCGTCTGACCCGCACGCGACTCGATGGCGCAAGCTCGGAAGCTCCTTGTCATCACCGGCATGATAGCTCGAGCCGCATCGCCATCCTTCAGTGTCTTCCGTGGCCATCACGACGAAATCATTCCGCCTTGCCTCCTGTTGTATCGCATGCGAAGACCACAAGGAGAAGGCGCTGCCGTGCGGGTTGTATACGTTCGCCTCATGGCTGTTTCGAGTGACCTTCCTTCCAGGGAGCTCCTTTCCCACCCACCACGCTGACGAAGAGACTCTGCCGGACTCTCCGCCCTTGTCCTTCTTGTCCAGATGATCCAACGGCCTCGACAGCTGATCGTTGATCCGCCTCATGCCATGTTCCACAGTGTCCAAGACAGAGATCGAGCTCGGAAGTCGCGAGCCGACGAGAGCATTCACCTCCTCGCTGCCATCAACGGCTCTCGGCCGGCTAAGTCCGAGGGACAGACAAGCTTTCTGCCTTACGCTCGCTGCTTCTGTTTCATTCATGAGCTGCCATGAAGTATGAACCCCACGAATCGAAGCGAACACTCCCCCTCCAGTGCCATATCGCATTCCCTGCCCCCATGATGCGATGGCGTTCTTCGTTGCCACGTCAGACCCGTACGAGCAGTTAGCGGTGCCGCGAGGGACGTTGTCCCATGCCGAAGTCGCAGCAGCTGTGACACAAGTCGGAGAGGCCTCGTGCACTTGCGCTTGAGGCGGGGAGCCCAACCTTGGCTGCGTCATCTCCAGCCCCTCCCCCTGAGCCAGCGACATGTTGGTGGGAAGCTTGCAAGGCCATGGGCCACGTGTCATTTTCGAGTAGATACAAACAAGGGAACAAAACAAAATCGAGAGTCTGATATGGAAGCTGATGAGCAGAAGCTTTCAGAACATACGAGCCCTGCAGATGGCTCTCCCCTTAGACGATGTCCTCCTCTCCTTCTACTTGATGTCGCTCCTACTACTCTAGCTTCGAACCCCTTGACTTCTCACACTGCCATGAAACGGCCCCTCACCCTGTAGCTGCAACACAACCCCACCGGTTACCCTACCACCCACCTCCGATACACCTGCACACCCATCAGATGCTTTCCCTACCCCTTCTTTGAAACAAGTACCCTATCTTATCCCTCATTTCTCCAGTATAATCACCGGGTACTATTTACCCCCACCCACTATTTTTGGATGACTTCTCCAGGTTTGCACCTGCTGTTCACTCAGTTTCCACCCCCTTTCTGCCCCTTCGGTACCCGGACAGCATTTAAAATGAATTTATATAGTTTTTAGATCAGGTACCTTGCTAAAACTGATTTGACATATTTTCACTACCAAAAATACGTAATAATATTCTTATTAATTTTTTTCCTCAAGAATTCATAGAAAGGTTTTAAAAAATGATCCATAGTGTAAATTATTTGATTGACACACAGTTGTGCACCAAGGATAATTTCAAATTTCCTTTGCAAGAAATAAATTGTTGAAATTAGCTGGTTGACTCTTTGAAATATATGACTCCTCCCGCTCCCGAAAGCCAACATTTTAAAACTACTTTTGATATAATGCGTAGTGGAACGTTACTGTGTAACGTTTGAATTCCAACGAGTCGTAACGGCCCCATCTGTCTGCAGGGATGATGAGGGGATGTGGGCTTGGACCGAAGAGAGCGTGCGCATGGCTAGTTTAATCCGCGTCGGGGCTGGCGCAGCTATGGTGTACACCATCGCGGGGATGCCGCCAATGGCGAACGTTCCGATCATAGCCAGCACAAGAAGAGCGGCAGAGTCAGTCTTCAACGTCATGTTCAAGACAGCCAAGGGAACAGGAAGGTGAGAGCGCTTGCGGGGATGGAGCACAGGATGAGGTGTCTTGAAGCTCATGCATGGAGGATGTGTGGATGATGGGTGCAGTGAGTTGAAAGATTTAGCCTAGGCATAGCTTCATGACAAGCTTGGTAGCCCCATACAGGATGATTGACCACGTGCGCTGTCGAGAGGGGTTCCTTCAGAGCTGACCCGTTATGCCGCCCTGCTTCTGTTAACGCTGATCTGCAGAGCTGCATGGTATAGCGCGACAACACTCTTCGTCATGGTGTGTCCGGTACTTTTCATCATGGACACAAGCGAGGCACCCTCTGATGCATCGGCGGCGTCGGCAGCTCTTCCACAGCCCGTAAAGGTTTGATTTGAGGGCTAGTATCAGAATTGCAGCAACCCGCTTTATCGGCATCAGCTGCAAAGAACCTGATCCTTAGATAATCATCTAACAGGATCGTCAAGAAATATTTGTGCACATACATGAGACAATCGGATTGAAGTTTTACTCGTTAGCAAATGAAAACAATCGTTGACTTTGTGCTTGGCGTCTCCAACTTCTTGTTACAAATGCGATTCCGTCCCTACGACGAATTCATCGACTTCGACGAATGAGTCCTCAATCTGAATGTAGAAGAATAGCGAATAGCAAAATCTTTACAAGAGCTGTTCACAGCATATCTCAGCAGTTGTGATGAAGCTGAAGGGAGGTTGCAATAGTCATTGCAGATGAGTTAATCACTAGAACACCGGAGAGCAGTTCTTTCAGTCACTAAAAACACAAAGCCGAGTCAAGAAAGATGATATATACAAGTAGATAAGGGAGATAGGGAAGAATTCCGAGGAGGAGAGCATCAACGGCGAGAGGTCAATCTGATCTTGAGGCCCTTCATGAATCTCCTGTTCGTTGCTCTGCCTAGTTCGAGGATGGTGCCTCTGTTCTCAAAACGCTTCAGCGGATTCTTGATGAGAGGTCTGCCACTGGGAGATGTCAGCCTAGTCGTCATGCTCTTAGACGGCGAAGAGAAAGCAGGGGATCGAGTTTGTTGTCGCTCACTACGATCTCTGCACTCTTCCTGCATGCCACTAAAATCAGCGATTGGATCTCACTTACACAAGAACATGCACAACCTTGCTAACAACGAGCGTATCCTCCTTATGTGTCGTTGGTCTTGTCAGTTGTTCGACGGACTGGTCCAACACTTTGCCAAGATGCTCTTGCGAGGTGGATATCTCGTCGAAATAGACAGACCCGCGGTAGTTCACATGCGAAATCCTCTTCTTCGATACCCGGATAGCAAGACAGTCGTCTAGACAAGTCTGACTGCCATCCACCATGCTGATGCCGAAGGGGTCAAGGCAGAGATCTCGCTGGCTTGCCATGGGTGTTGCTGCTGAGTTCATGTCTTCCTCAAAATAGCAGGTCATCAGCCTATCCCCATTTACTTTGGTTGTCACCATTGCAGGTTGCTCTTGTAAAACTTTCATCCACTCAACAACGAGCGTGTTGGTCGTAAACACCTTCCTGTATGAATTGTCTATACAAGAACGTACATCCGACGCGCATTCAACACAATGCACAAAGTCGGGATCGTTGCAACATGATGCGCATGCCATGTGCTGGCAGGGCAAGGTCTTGGGCAAATGTTGTCCATGAATGCTGAAGAACCTGAGGCATCGGCAACATTTCGGCCATTCTTCATGTCTTTGAGCATCTGATAGATCATCGCTTGTGAAGACCTTGAGCGGTGTGGGAGCGCAACTCAGATCTTGGCTGGTTTGAATCGGATTTCTCGTTTCGCGAGTTTTTTTCAATGCGTTTCCTTGCTGCTCCCTCTGCTTGAAGCATCTTCCCTGGGAAGGACAAGTTCGCGAATTTCTGCAAGGCATCTTGTTGATGGTTTCTACTTCACCAGCCCTCTGAACAACGAACAAATACAACAAGAAATGGGAATATCTCGTTGACTGCACTGGTATTCGCCGAGTAGATTTGAGATAACTGAACTAGGCATAAAGGGCAGTTCTCCCACCTAAAATCTCCTCTCTCCTCCCTCCACTTCTCTCCCTCCCATTTCCTGTCTCCTCTCTTCTCACTCCTGCTCCCTCCCCTCTGCTCTCTGCTCTCTGCTCTCCCCTCTCTCCTCTCTCCTCTCTCCTCTCTCCTCTCTCCTCTCTCCTCTCTCCTCTCTCCTCTCTCCTCCCTCCCTGCTTCTAGTTCATCAGAAAAGAAGGGCAAATGGCGCATGGGTATTCCCGCCTTCAACAACCAAGCTTGCCTCACTAGATTTGAACTGTGATAGAAAAGGCAGAAACAGTTCATGTATCTTCTTTCTTAGTCATTATGTTTTTTAAAAAAAAGGCAGAGCCTATTAGTGAGCTCTCCATCCATGAAAGTTCAGTGCATGCTCCCTTCTCCATGCCGCACAGGCTGTGTGCCGCAGTCATGTCTGCCGATCTATGACCGTCATCTCTACCATCATCATCATCTCTACCATCATCATCATCATCATCATCATCTCTGCCATCATCATCATCATCATCATCATCATCATCATCATCATCATCATCATCATCATCATCGCAGTCTAGGTAGACGATGTGGCCGAT
>NW_005434541.1:120145-186668 GCF_000315625.1 Guillardia theta CCMP2712
ATCATCATCATCATCTCCTCCACTATCATCGTCATCGTCATCTCTGCCATCATCATCATCATCATCATCTCCTCCACTATCATCATCATCACCACCACCACCACCACCACCATCATCATCATCATCACCACCACCACCACCACCACCACCACCATCATCATCATCATCACCACCACCACCACCACCACCACCACCACCACCACCACCACCACCAGCATGTTGATCTCCATCATCACCACCATCACCATCACCATCATCATCTACACCCTCATCCTTATCATTATCTCCATCATCACATGTACTATGGAATAACTTTCTCGGACTTTGCAGGTATCATGCTACTGAGTTCGAAGTCTTACAGCAGACCTGGACGTGAATGTGACGGCCTGCCTCTTCGATTACTTGGAGGCCAGCCTCAATGCAGACTGGTCGGTGACCAGTGGGCAGAAGCAGCTATGACGTGTCGTTGAACAGGTCAAACAAGTCACTTTCCATCGCTCGAGATGGCAGAGATGAGCAGGCAAGCAAGAGCTCCGATGACGCGCTACCAGACGCTGGTCTTTTTCATCGGTCTGATGGCTGTGCTCGGGATCTTGATTCTTTTCCCTGCCCTCCTCTCCTTCATGGATCCAATTGAAACACTTCCCCATGAGCTTCCTCGCACTACTGCTCGCAATTCGCCGACAAGAAACGCTAGTTTGGCGACTTCCCCTTCAACATCCCATTGGAGATCGAGAATAAATCCAGCAGAAGCTGGAAGCAACATGTCTGAGAACAGAGTGTTGCTCGTAGCAAACAGACGACAGCCGCTGGCGGAGGAGAGGATTGTTATAGAGAGGGATGAAGATTTCTCGCAGAGGCTCAAGGCGTTGGGCTTCTCCGTGACGGGACCGAGGACTTGGGTCAATGTCACCCGAGGGGACAACGAGGATTGGATCAATCACACGATCCAGCTGTGGAAGATCCCAGCTTTCCGTCTGTCGCACCATGTTGTCAGGGACCTGGTTGCCCACCACGAGCCCACCTTTCAAGAGCTGGGAAGAGCACAGGTGAACCAGCAGGAGGGGCGAGGTATTCTTTCTCTCTCCTACTACCCCATGATGCCGGAGACGCTCCCCGGCGTCGCTACTCTCAGCGACGTGATTGTGCACACCCACGGGCAAGTGAGAGACGAAGAGGAAAGAGGAGGGAGGGACGGAGGGACGGAGGGACGGAGGAAGCAGTTGAATGCGGGAAGGGAGGGGGGAGGGGGGAGGGGGGGAAGTGGGCAAGGAGAAAGCGAACGAGGAAGTGGAAGGAGAGCGAGGGAGCGAGGGAGGGAGAGAGGGAATGCTCTAACTGTCATGTGGTAGATTCAGATTGATTCTGCGACGAAAAGGACACTGCTAGTCCTCAAAGGTTGTAAGATTGTCAGCACTCGTGCAGCTCACTTCCTCCATCGCCTCGGCCTCCCCCACCTCCACCGCGTCATCGTAATCTCCCAGGTCATCCTTTGAATCGTACATGAGCTTTCCTGAGGCAACAAGTCAGTACTGGGGCGACAACTACTATCACTTCATGATCGAGTGCCTTCCAAGGTGATCCCTTGCCGTGTCTCACCTCCCCCTCCTGCTCCCTTACAGCATATCCCTGATGTTTGCAGGCTTGCGCTTGTGACGAGGCTGCTGGAGGAGCAGAAGGAGCTCGGCTGGCATGTCCATGTCATGCGTAGCAGAGTCTCACGTCTTGTGCTTCCTCTCATGGGCGTCAAGGCCAACAAGATCGGTTAGTCTCACAGAAGTCGTGCAGTCATGAACGTTTACTTCCTCCAGTCAGCGGCAGCATCTTTGCATCGCTCGCGCTCGTCCCTGAGCCTGTGCCCTGTGCTCGATGTCCTGCCAGTATGCTGTACGAGCAGCCAGTTCAACGCATCCTGCTGACTTGGGTGCAGAAATCTGCTCAGAAAGACGCTGCTTGCCAGTCCTCAAATTGCGGTGCATCCGAGAAGGTGAAGATCGACAAGGGGACGCAGCAGCAGGGGCCTGACATGATTCAGCGACAAGTGCTCAGTCGTGCTTCTCAAGAGGAAAGGTGTAGCTCGTCAGATCCTCAACCACGACGAGTTGATGCTGACTGCACGTGCGGCTCCTTCGACCCTGCTGCAGCGGCTGACACGTGCGGTCAAGGTCGAGAGCTGCCGGCATGTGACATTCGCGAGCACAACCAGAACCTGCCGCTCTCTTCTCAGCTTGCCATCTTCCGTGACGCTCGTGCGGTATGTGACCTGCCCATGATGGTCGGAAGATCATGACGATCTTAAGGTGTTGGCTCCACACGGTGCGGGCCTGTCGAACATGGTGCAGCAACAGCAGCAGGGCAGCAAGGGAGCTTGTTCCTGACCCAACTTTCAGGTTGTCTGCAAGCCTTTGACGTTGGTAGTCGAGTGTCTTGTGGCAGGAGAGCATTCTTCTGCTTGAAGTACCCTTCACGTTCCTGATGCTTGACGTGCAGGGTCAGAGATCAATATCGTCTATGCTGTCATGGCCTACAAGCTGCAGTTGCGATATATCGGTCACTCCGTCAGACAGGCTCGCCAGGTGCCCCTGCCCTTTTTCTTCTTGTTCGCACAGCCTTTCAATGATTCAAACATTCCGTAGGATGGCCCAATGCGAGTGAGTGTAGATGTGGTAGTGAATCTGTTGAAAAGGAATGTCTGACTTGCATCATTGACGTCTATGAGATCGCATGCACACGGTCACATGCAATCTTGCTTCTCTTCTCTTTGAAATGCTCTTTGATGTTTGTCCTTTTGTTTTATTTCAATCAAGAACGATGAAAACTTACTTGACCTGTTTGCCTCCAAAATGTACAAAGGTCGTTATTTCCTTCCAAAAATCCTCCTCAGCTTCGACAACATGCGCTTCTAGTCCCAACAATGTCTCGCCAACTAGCTGTACTTGAAGTACCACTAACTATACTGCGCATCCTCTCAATCATTGAAGTGTTAACAATCCTCTTCCTCACAACAGTGCCTCATCGCATCCTCCATCAGCTCCCCCAGCTCCAGCGATGTCGTCGCCCACTGGCTCCCCTCCTTCTCCTTCCCCTTCCCCTTCTCCTTCTCCGCCTCTGCTGGGCTCGTCCTCATGTAGGGCCAGCGCGGCAGCCCCAGCTTCTTGCACGCCATCTTGAGAGCCGTCAGCGAGATCCCCTGCGGCACGAGCAGTCAGCGGGGAAGCGAGGAGGGGATAGGGGCACGAGGGCCTGGCCTACCAGCTTGTCGGCGGCAGACTTTTGCTGCATGTGGAAGAGCGCCAAGATGTCCTTGCTGGTGAGGAAGACGGGGCGCTTGACGGGGTCAGCATGAGGAAGAGGGGAGCCTTTCCTGCGCCGAGGGAGGATGGTGACACAGGAGCCTTTCTGAGCGGCTTCTTCGTTTTGATTGCGGTTGGTTGTGCTCAAGCACATTTGCTCTTGAGGATTTGATTCATGCACGCTGTAGTCTCTTGCGAATGAGTTTACATCTAAGAGCATCCCTTGAATACAGAGACGTAGGGGAAGGTACGTGGAATGAGGGAGGATGGAGAGGGTCGGAGAGATGGATACAAGGAAACCTTAAGGCTATGGGGCAGCAAGAGGCGGGAGGGCAGTGAGGGATGTTTGGGGAAGAGACGTTGTAGCAAACGTGAGCGGGTCCCGTCCAAGAGGAGCTGAAGGTGCTGAAGGAGGTCTACTAGGCGTGAGATACGAGGGTACTTAAGTCACGGTCACGAGGTACAACACACGGAGACCACCCCTACCACTCGTTCCATTCCTAAAGTGACCGGTGTCACACAGGCAGCGCCGGAAGCTGCGGCTCGCGGCCCGGGACTCCTGGGGCTGGCGGCATCGGAGTCCGGTTGCCGGCCCGCCGCCGGCCCGCCCGGCCAGGCCCGGCCCACCGTGGGCCAGCCGGGCGGCGAGCCTAACTAGTAACGCGCGGCGCCCCGGTCACCGTGCTGATCTATTACTTAACCGTCTTTGAGTAAACTTCACACCGTGACCGGGTCGGACTCGGACGCGGGGCACGGCGGTGCGGGTTTCACAACCGTTGCTTGACTACGGTGAGTGAGTTCAACTTGCAAGTCCGATCACGGCCGACTGACTCGGCGGCCGTCCGATCGGAACTTCCGTTACCGTGGCCGGGTACGGTATCCGGCCATGGCCCGGGCGGCCGGTGAGCAGTCACGCGGCAGTGCCCGGGGGCCCGGCGGCCGGCGGCCCGGCCGCGGCCCGGCCCAGCGCGGCGGAGTCCAACGACTGGCAATAAACTTCAAGTTTCAGTTGTCAAGTTTCAAGTTTCGAGTCAAGTTTGGCCAGCAGTGCCACCGGATGTTCTCTTTCGGAACTGAACTCGGGAACTTCCGTTTCCGGTGTTGACGGTGACTTCAGATAACTAACCGTGACCGTTATTGGCCGGGTCACCGATGGCGGAACTTCGGAACGTTGGCAGCCTGGTTCAACGGTTCCGAAGTTCTACTTACATCTAAATATTCAGTGACTTGCCGCGAGGCACTTCAACAGATGCCAGTCCGAAAATTGCAATGATTTGAAAGGGATTACTAATGTGTCACTTTGTTTTCACAGTGTACGATGACAAGTGGCGGCCGAATTCTTTGCCAACGCACTCAGCGGCAATGATCCAGAAAACAGAGCCTCGGAACAGCTCCAATGCTATCCTTTCCCATCCTTGAATTTCATGACATAGTAATTCATTCCACACATTGAAGATGAAGTGTTAAAGATATATGCTAAGTACTGTACAGATGAAACAAACTATACTTGAAGCTGCTCTTCCTCTCAATCTTCTTCCTCACAACAGTGCCTCATCGCATCCTCCATCAGCTCCCCCAGCTCCAGCGATGTCGTCGCCCACCTCCCCTTCCCCTCCTTCTCCTTCTCCGCCTCTGCTGGGCCTGTCCTCATGTAGGGCCAGCGCGGCAGCCCCAGCTTCTTGCACGCCATCTTCAGGGCCGTCAGCGAGATCCCCTGCGGCACGAGCAGTCAGCGGGGAAGCGAGGAGGGGATAGGGGCACGAGGGCCTGGCCTACCAGCTTGTCGGCGGCAGACTTTTGCTGCATGTGGAAGAGCGCCAAGATGTCCTTGCTGGTGAGGAAGACGGGGCGCTTGACGGGGTCAGCGTGAGGAAGAGGGGAGCCTTTCCTGCGCCGAGGGAGGATGGTGATGAAAGGCTCCATCCGTTTTTTCGAGAAAGATTCATTTGCAAGCTGTCCTCCATTGATATGCGTGAGTGCTATAGTAGCAGGATTTGCTGTTTCAATACACTGGCTAGAAGAAATGTGCTGCAGCATGATGCGGAGGCCTCAAACCTTTTTTTGATTTCTCGTGTTTGGATACAAATGGGATGGAAGGTTTCTACTGTAGTGTGACAGTGATATGATGCGGAATGAAATTGATGTGAATCTTTGAGACAGGACAGTCAGGTACAACCGCACAGGAAGCTTCTGTCGCAAAAGCTAGCAGGGGAGAATTAAGAAGGGTGCGGGGGGGGGCAGGAGAAAAACAATCACGACGACAGGGGGGCGCTGACATGATATTTCATCCCTGGTCTTAACAGTTGTCAGCAGGTCACACGATGAAACCAGTTAAACCCCCAAAAATTCAACAATTTTCAGCAGATATTTGAAAATATCACGTTACCGACTAGTTTTGGCGGCAACCTATCACGGTACGGTCTGTCACTGCTCAGTCAAAACGTGTAAACTCTCAAAACAAGCCTTGAAGTATGCCAGACAAACAGTCATCGGCTCTACTTCTACGACTCTATATCCAGTCGTCACAAGAAGTTTTCTACACTGACAAGTTTATATAAGACAGTAGGCTGACTTCTTTAGTAGGAGTCCCCGCCGGGTTCCGGTGAACTCAGAGCAGGACTCCTGAAGCCGAGCGGCCCGTGACTCTAATAAAAGCCGCGGCCCGCCGGGCCCAGACTGAAGGATCTGCTACAGCTTTGCTACAGTTCGATACGCCTGCTCTAGAAATTTCTGGAAGATTGAGAAAGGGAAAAAAAAGCAAGAAGACGAGTACATACCAAGAGAAGAGCGCTATCATCGGGGGTGTTCGAGATATTGATATCCTATTGATATCATGAACTCCAAGGATAACTCCAAGGACATCCTTGGAGTTCATGAAAGTGATCCTGTTATCATCATCGCTATGTCCTGAATCTTTTATGAAAATCATGTTTGTACAGGCCTGAGCTTGTAATACACAGAGCGTCAGTTTAAGAGAGACGAGCGCGTAAAAGACTCCAGCACTTGGAATGCAGTCAGAAGACCCCCCCTCTAGCGTTGATGAAAGGTCTGCCGGAGAAATGAAGGTTTTCAGTCGCACCGGGATCCCGGAAGTGTCCAACTGGAGTGAAGAAAAAGAGTGTTGCCGGCATTTCATTTCTTCCGTTCTGAGTGTCGCCCTGTTTGTGCGGGTTGTATCTTCAGGATACAAACTGACACCACGCTCAAATTTTTCACATTTGGACTATCAAAGTGTGAGCTGCGCGTTCGTTGATCCTGAGATGTTGTACGCATCCACCTGTGAGAGTAATGAGAATACTAGAACGATCATTGCTGCATTTACTGTAACATAGCATGTTGAGCAGTACTTCTCACTGAGAATTTGAGCCGTTTTCCTAGCAGCACGTGAAACACATCTCTACTCCTGTCCTTTGTCCTATCATACTATCAGTCTTGGAACAAAAGCACACAGCATGGCGGGTTTTACTGCGCTTGTAAAGAATCAGCAAAAACCGGAATCCTGCAGGTGAGAACCTTTGACTTGCGTGATTGATTGTCTTTCGTCATTGCATACAACAAATCTTTCCTAGTTTAACATCAACATCTCTTAACCTTGATCATGTAACGAAATACCCGTGTTTGATCTGGACCTCGAACTTGGAAATGTGTTGGTAAGTTGGAATACACCTCGAAAACTCATCTCGATATTCAACAAAACTTCATTTAAGCAGGACAATATCAGAACAAAAATCTATCTAAGGAAACTCGCAGTGTTTCAAAGCCTCATCCATCCACAATGCTTGGCCTACGGAACTCAGGCCCCAACTTGTGAGGCTGCGCTCAAGGATCTCTTGATCCCTAAACGCGAGCTTATGCTTGTCTTGCAATGAGTCAATCGGCCACCACAGTCTTTCAGAGACCACAGAGCTGCTTTCGGCATCGGAACCTGGGGTTCTTGCAGATTCGTCGTCCGAAGTGTTGGATCCCTTCGCACTGGCTTTTCTAATGTAAGGCCATTTGGGCAACCCCATTCGCCGACATGCAACTTTGAGAGCCGTTAAGGATATGCCCTGTCCCAATTGTCAGATCCATAAAATCTCACTTCGAAACACTTCTTACCAGGAAATCTGCGGCCTCTCGCTGCTGCATGGTGTATAGCTTGATGATTTGTTTCGGAGTCAAAGCAATTGCTGCCTTGCGATGTCCATCTGATGGAGGGTCATTTCTTTTCCGTCTTGGCACCACGAAAACTGTATCTGTCGTCTTCAGAGTTTCGGGAGAATCAACAATTTCGCTGCTGTGAGAGCAGCTTGCAACGCTTTCAGAGTCTGACATCGATGTCTGTTTCAGGATTTAAGGAGCAAGAAGCCTTCGAAAGAGCAGCTTTGGGAAGGTTTGGGAATAAGTACTACGCAGGAAGCAGAAGACAAGATATCGGGTGACGCGAGTAGCTCGAGGGAAAACGCTCTTGGTTTCACTTTGTGCGTGTGCAAGCAGCCACAGATGAGAAGCGAGGGGAGTCTCGTAAGGTTTTAAAGAGGAAGTCCGCGTGACTGATCCGTGATGACAGTCAGCAGTCACGGAGGCCTTTTGTTAATACCTTTCCATAGCCCCCACCTCAATTTTCCCACACAAAGTACCGGTGGTATGAGTCCTCTGAAAATCTCGAGGACTTTCCGTCCGCATCTCTTCGATCGCATGGGAGGCTCAGGTGTTGTGACCTTTCTGCACAGCCCCCACCCCCACCCCCAAATTTCCCAGAGAAAAGTTACCACCCTGCGGGTGGCTCGGAGTTCTGTTCCCTCTGTCGCGATATCTGGGCTTCTAGAGTATTCTGCTGCTGATTCTTTGCGTCAGCTCCCGCGTGACATTGCTGCGGCGCGGGGATGAAAAACTGTGGTATTCAATAGGTAAGAGAGACTCAGATACTTCCGCAATCTGAAGCGTTGTAGTAAACTACCACTAGTCACGATGGAATCAGCAGGTCACGAGCTTGCGAATCGTTGTTCACGGCATAAGGCTGGAAACAGTCGGCCCGGACCTCGCCGGGCCCGCCGGACCCGGCCGTCACTGAAGTGAGAGTAGTACTGCCGGGTATCCTGATGGGCGTCAGAGGTTACCTGTTAGACCGGTGTTTAGACTGGGAAATGACAGGGTGGTCGGTGTAGGGGTGGTCAAAAGCGCGGGAAACAAGCGTGCCAGACAACTAAAGGGAGGAAAGGAGGGGAGGAATGGCGGAGGAGAGGAGGAATGGCGGAGGAGGGAGGAATGGCGGGGGAGGGGAGGAATGGCACTCATGGGCGAGATCCAGGAGAAGTATTCATGACACGAGAAAATGATTTGTTCTCAAGGCGCTTGTTGATTGCATAGTGAAAAAACGATCGTTCAGAGCAGGGTGCACAAGTACATTCATGGAAGATGAATATCATATCCTTAGGCATATGAAACATCGAAGACAGGATATAGCTTACAGGGCAATACTTTGAGGGCTAGCTTTCCGCAGAGTATCTCACAATCATATGCTCTTGTGCGCGCAGAGAGTTGACACTGGTCTGCAGCAGCTTGCAATGCCCACGGCCAGGGCTACGCGCAGCAGAAAACAAGCGAGTGCGGAGTGTAAGAATACAAGGTGACTAGTCGCTAAAGCATTCGAGATGTCTGATTTCAGTTGTTTCGGCAGCTCCAGTGGACTGAAGAAGTTCTTTGCAAAGGAAGAAGACAAGCAGAAACCGGAGATCACTGTCGATGACTCCACTCTGTCAGCAAACCTCAGCACAGCCTCGACACCGGCAGACTCCAAGAGGAAACCCGAGGAAAAGGTGGAGGTGGTGGCTGTCGAGGACGGACGAGCTCTCGAAGGAGAGTTTCAAGAGAAAACTGAGGAAAATGACGAGGAAAAACTGAAAGAAGACGACGACAACGAGGATTCGCAGGATACGGATGATGCCGGTGCTGACGCTGATTGGGCCGAAGAGGAGAGGAAGCTCCGTGCAGAGAATGACCTTCGAATCCAAAAGCAGCGTAGCAAAGGCAAAAAAGTAGGGATGAAGGAGAAGGTTGCCCTGTTAGATAACCTGCTTCAGAAGGCAGCAGCGTACACAGCTTTCCTGAGAGAACGCATGAGGGAAGTTCATCAGGATAACGATAACTCCAAGTCCGGTCCCACAGGCAGCGCAAAAGGGAATGATGAAGAAAGGGATCCTCGCCAACCCAAAATGGTGACAGGCGGAGTTATGCGCAAGTATCAGATTGAAGGCATGATGTGGATATGCTCTCTTTATGAAAATGGATTGAATGGAATCCTCGCGGATGAGATGGGGTTGGGGAAGACCATTCAATCAGTTTCCTTTCTGGCACACTTGTACAGTATGGGAGTGAAAGGCCCGTTCATGATCGTTGCACCATTGAGCACTGTGACGAACTGGCAACGAGAGTTTGCGAGATGGACACCATCGATTGAAACAGTGCTTTATCATGGGAGCAAGGAGGAACGAAGGGCGCTCAGAGAGCAGATTGGGTTTGAAAACAAGGTCAAGCATCCTCCAAGCAAGAGCTTTCCTGTGATCATCACCTCATTCGAAGTAGCAATGAACGATGCAAAGAAGTTGGCGAATCTAAACTGGAAATATTTGATTGTAGATGAAGGACATCGCCTGAAAAACAAGGATTGCAGACTGCTCCGAGAGTTGAAAAGTCTTAACTCCGACAACCGGCTCTTGTTGAGTGGAACTCCTCTCCAAAACAATCTGACTGAGCTCTGGTCCTTGCTCCATTTCATCTTGCCAGACATCTTCCAGGACCTTGCAACATTCCAGACTTGGTTCGATTTTGATGAAGAGCTCCATGCTGAGAAAGGAACGGCAAGAATCATTGAAGAAGAGAGTAAGAACAAGACAGTCTCTAAACTCCATGCTATCTTGGATCCCTTCTTGCTTCGACGCCTCAAGACCGACGTCTTGATCAACCTTCCGAAGAAAAGAGAATACATCCTGATGGCACCACTCACTGAATCTCAAGAAAAAATCAACAAATCGATTGCGGACAAGAGCCTTGACTCATTCCTGTCGGAGCAAATCACGGAGTTTGAAGTTACAGATGGAAATTGGGAAAGACAAGGCGCTGTAAACAACAAGGCGATGTCTCTTATGAACGTCCTTATGCAAATGAGAAAGAACTGCAACCACCCTTATCTTTTTACAGCCCCTTTCGATTCATTAGGCAACATCGTGGTGGATGAGCGACTTGTCAAATCTGCTGGGAAGCTGCAGCTGTTGGACCGAATGTTGACTATTTTGAGGAAGAATGGACACAAGGTGCTCATCTTTAGTCAGGTGAGGGCAGAACCGTCTGTTGCTGTCTCTGAGATGTTTTTGTAGATGACAAAGATGTTGGACCTGCTGGAAGATTATCTCGAGCTTCGGGGATGGCCCTCCCACCGCATTGACGGGACTGTGAATTGGAAAGACAGACAGGTACAGCATTGGTCAGCTTGCATTAAGATTTGACTTGCTTGTAGTCGCTGATGGATGACTACAACTCGCCGACGTCAAACTCTTTCGTGTTTTTGCTTTCAACGCGCTCTGGAGGGCTGGGGATCAATCTGACGACGGCAGGTGGATGAGTGAATGGTTGTTGACTTCAAGCCTCGCTCACGTCTTGTTCTACTAGATACCGTCATCATCTACGATGGAGACTTTAATCCGCAACAAGACCTTCAGGCCATGGATCGCTGTCACCGTATCGGACAGACAAAACCAGTCAGTGTCTTCCGTCTCATCACAGTCCAAAGTGTGGAATCAAAGATTTTCGAGAGAGCAAGCAACAAGCGCAAGCTGGAGTTGGTGGCTATTGCAAGGAAACGATTCAAAGTGTCCGACAAAGTTGAACACGCTGCCGACATCAACCAGCTACAGGCTGCCGGTCAGGCTGTTTCCGAGGAAGACAAGCGTTCTTTGGTATGACATGAGATGTGCCGTCCCTCGTTTGATTTTGTGTCTAGGTGAAGAACTTGACTGAGATCCGACAGTCGATCAGCTCGACCGAGTTGGTTGAGTTGCTGAAGCCCAAGGTAACGGTTAAATAACTCCCTGACCTCGAGCCCTGAGCGTTCGCAGTCTCTGGATGACGTGAACAAGGAGGTTATCAGCGAGCCTGACTTGGAAATGCTGCTGCTGAAGCGAGGAGGTAAGCGACGCTTCGGCTTGATGTCGCCCCTTGCATCTGACGCCATCCCGTCAGACGATGGGTCGGAGGAGGACGGGAAGGGCTGGCACTTCATTCCCTCATGAGCTTTGTTTGTCTATACTTCTACTTGTAGTCAACCTTTAAACCCTCAACATCGGACGAGAGTCCCGTTCTCCTGCAGGGCTGCCATGAAGCCCAAGACTCCCGCAGCTGAGAGGCCGCAACTAGCAACGTTCACCACCTGGAGGTTCCGGAGCCTCCCGAGGTAGCGCGAGATCTCACCGGAAGCTTCATCGCCCAGCTGGTTGTCCGAGAGGTCGAGCTCGCGCAGCATTGGGTTGTACATGAGGGCATGGGCGATGCGTAGGCAGCCATCAGGCCCCAGCTGATTCGAGGAGACGTCAAGAGCGACCAGACTCTCGTTGCCTTGCAGAACCTCCGCCAACCTCGTCGCGCCCGTGTCATGCAACTTGTTTCCACCTAGCCACAGTCTCTCTATGATAGAGTCGTGGCCCAGCACGCTTCTCAGCTTCTCTACTCCTGCGCTGCTTAGCTCGTTCTGGCTCAAGTCCAGCTGAGACACCCTGCAGTGATCCCCCTGCATGGCTTGAGTTAAAGTTTGCACGTCCGAGTCGCTCACGCGGCTCCCGCGCAAGCTGAGAAAGGAGGCGCCGGTTCGGATCCTCTGCATCGCTGTGTGCAGCGTGACCCGGAGCATAAGGTCCTCGTGCGACGCTGCCTTCCTCTGCCCTCCCAGCGACTTCTGCATATCTCTCGCCTCCTCCTCTACTTCCTCAAGACGCCGGAGGAGCTCGGGCTCTCCTGCCTCCTCCCCAGCCTGCTTCCGAGCACGCGCAAGGCAGACCATGGCAGCTTCGAAGTCTTTCTCTTTGAGGCTGCTGAACCAGTCAGTCCTGCATGTCGCTGCTCCTCCACCCTCACAGCTCCTCTGCTTGCTCGATGCCCTTGATCAGCGACGCACGCCCAGCTGCTCTTTCCAACTCTCTCTGCGTCCAACGTCAATCAAGCCCGGCGACCAGACAGCTCTGACCTCCTGCTCCTCGAGCGCGTCCATAAGCAGCCGGTCCTGCGCACGCTTGACGAGGTGGAGGGTAAGAAGGAAACAGCACCAGGTCGGCATTGCCATGCAAGTCGACGCGCTCTATGAGCTCGAGGAGGTGAACGGGAAAGTCACTGCAGGAGTTGTTGCGCAGGCTGAGGACGAGCACGTCATCAAGACAGAGAGAGACAGCAACGACCTTAGCAGTCTCAGTGACGTCATCCTCCCTAGACATTCGGGGAACGCAGGGCCTATGCCGTTGCTGTCGAGGACCAACTCTCGCAAGGTCTGCAAGATCAGACTTGATGAGGAAAAGAGCAGAGGAGAGGGAGAGGGTGAGAGACCGGATGATCGAAGTTCGCTGTCAGCAGCTCACGCACTCCGTCATTGCGCAACTTGTTGCCCTTTAGATTCAAGCTTACGAGGGTGGAACATGTCTCTGAGTGTGATGGTTGGTCAGTCAACAAGAGAGATTCTGTTTCTTCTCTCACGCAAAAATGCTCCTAAGCCGCTCGCTCCTTCGCTCCCGATCGCGTTCATTGACATGTCAAGCTTGGTCAGGCTCGTCGCTCGTTTGACATGCTGGAGTATGCTCGGAACTAAAAGGCAGACGTTGACCTAGGCCGGCGACAACCAAGTCCAAACCTTGAGGGTCATGAATGTGCAGGTGGGACAGTATCACTTCTGAGCTCTCCAGCTGGATCTTATTCAGCGTATGAGCCACCTTTTGTTCAACTTTCTCAGCTGCTTGACTCGCGATCCGTGCGGCCTCTTGCTCGAAATCAGCTTCAACCTGAGGCATCTGGAAGTGAGAAGTGCTGGTCGAGCAGCGACTGGTCACCTTCCAAGGCGCAAAGTCGAGATTCTCTGTAAACGACCGCAAACTTGGACCCTCGTGGCTCGGAAGGTCCACGGGCTGTTGAAGGACATGCTGGAACTCAGCGATGATGGCTTCCTCTTGCGAGTCTTTCTTCATGTACTGCAAACACGGGTGACCAACGTCTTCACGGCCTCAATCACCTTGAGGAGAACAAGCCCGCTGTTTCCTGCTACTTCTTCGTCGTCACTTGAGAACTTCCCTTCTTCCGCCAATCGCTGAACACATACTCTCAGCATGATTCCTCTCAGGGTCGCCATTACCTTGTTCCTCTCTTTCTTCTGTTGCAGCTTTGCACGTTCTTTCACTTGTCTGTACTTGCCCATTGAGCCTCTTGTTGCCTCAAAACAACCTCAGCGGCTGACAAGTCTGGTTACATCATTAAATGCTCATCTGCAAAGATTGAAGTAAGATTCACAACTCGAGGCTGAGCTCACACTGAGCGGCAAGAGAAGCATAACTCTCGCATGATCATCTTCACAACTGATTGACTGCCGTCACCTCGATCTCAGCCCTTCTCCTCGTCTTCTCGTGTCCTCTCTTCCTCTCTTCTGCTCACACTGGTAGCTACTCCGCCATGTCGGAAATCTTCTACTGAATCTTCACTACTGCTTCACTATCTGTTTGGTTGGGAAGGAGGGCGATGAGTGATCCCACAAACCCAGGCAGATCAGCTCCAAGAGCATGGCGGGATAGGGGAGGGAGGTGGGGAGGGCGAGGAACAGAGGGGAGAAGAAGAGAGGAAGATGATGGAACAAGAGACATGAAGACTTCTGCAGACAAGTTTCCTATCTGAGAGTGATCGGTTGTCGCTGTTGTGGTACAAACTTGCAAGTGATCGGTTGTCGCTGTTGTGGTACAAACTTGCAAGTGATCGGTTGTCGCTGTTGTGGCACAAACTTGCAAGTGATCGGTTGTCGCTGTTGTGGTACAAACTTGCAAGTGCAGGTGCGGATCTTTCATGACGGCCACGAGGCATGCCTCCTCGCCGTGGAAGAGCGCATGCGTCTCTTGACATGAAGTCAGTCGGGGGTCAGGGACTGCCTTGCCGGGGTAATGGAGAGATGAAGCTCGTAGGAGCTGATGAATGATGGTGGTAGTGTTAAGAAAGCTCCTGGTCGTGCTCCTGCTGGCCCTGACGAGCGCGAAGAAGAAGCGGCATTCTACACGAGTGATGCCCATGAAGCAAACAAGTCAAGTCACTGACTGATCCTCAAGAATGCTCTCAAAGAAGCTTTCGACCTTCACCAGACTCAAAGGTGACTCTTATTGAAATCCTCTCCATGACATCATGTCTTACCGCTGTCAGGTATGCGGAAGCTGAAACCGCATACAAACAAGCGATCGAGGTTTTCCGGAACAAGGTGAATGATGGAGACAGCAGGTAGATGAGAGGTCAACCCTTGCGATGCAAACCTTGTGCTTCAGTGTGTTGGAGCCCTACTCCATCGCTTGCCACAACCTCGCGCACATATCACATCATAACTTGCATAAGTCAGAAGCTGCGAGAGGTGTTTACTTTCCTTCATCTCAAATTTTCTACACGTATTCAAACCTGGTGTCTCGAATTTCATGCCCTTGAAAATTTTACCTTGTCGTCTCATAGAATTCTTCCTGGAGGCGACGAGAATTTCTCCAAAATATTTCGAGGCCTATCACAACCTGGGTAACTCGGTCAGATCGTGAGTCCTGTCGCTCAGACTATCTTAGGTCAGGTGCTCCAGGATATGCAGAGATACCAAGAGGTGCACTGCAACTGATGAGGATGATGAGGAGGAGGTTGAGCTTCGCTTCTAGGCTATCACGTATTTCAAGATAGAGGCGAAGATTCGGCCTGGTAGCTAAGAAGCTTTCTTGCCGGGTATTGTTGACACGTGTTTGTGCGTGAAGACATCTCAGCCCCGTTACTGGCCGTGGCTTCCTGCTACAATCATTTGAATGAAAGGGAGAAAGTATCGACACGAAAACCATGTCATCCATGATTGACGTCACAACTAGGCTGCTAAGTTCGCAGTGAAAGCAACCAAGCTGGATCCAACCAACACAGCTGCTTGGTGAGTGTCAGGCACAAGCGTTTCTACTCTCTTCAGATTAAGTTGAGTTCTCACGCCGTGGGGAAGGAATGGAGCTGGATGGTTTCTGCACTTGGCGGGTAGGGATGTACTTGAGCGACGATTAGGGTGACTAAAGAGAAAGGCCGTTCAAGAGATTCAGAGCGAGTTCTGAAGAAAGGAATCAGATTGCATCCAAGTGATGGCGGTGGTTTGGACCTTTCATCGGCTGACTCTTGGTGTTTGTAGACAACGCTCACATGTATCTCCATAGGTTTGAGACTGATTCGGTTCGAAGCTTTCAGTGACCCCTTGCAGAGGAAAGGCTTTGTCGGACCTTCACGACTGGGATGCTGCCGTAACATCAGCGGACAAAAGTATTCCAATCTGAAGTTGAACATAAAGGCCTCCATGTTGCTCAAGTCCATCAAGCTGGAAAATAACAATCCGGAGTCGAAGCTGGCAAATAATACTTGTGTAAACACGCCGAAGTATGACACAGCTTGACAGCTGCTGGGAATGGTCTACTTTTCCAGTGCGGACAGGTATCGTCTATACAGCTGTTTCAGTCACTCAATCGCGAAGTGGGATCAAGAATGAAACTTCTGCTGTGTGGAAGCTGTGCAAGAGATAGTAAGTGGCGCTGCTTTTCAAACATCTCCTCATGACAACTTGTAGCCTACAAGAGGCTCTCAATGACGGACTGACGGGCAACAACGCATTGATTGCAATGAATCATATCGCACATGCTTCGTGGCAGGTAGAGGCAGCAAACGTTCCATTACCTGGAAGATGACGGGCCTTGACCGACAGCTCGGAGAGCATCAGCATGCACTTGGAGTTGTGGCTGCTGGGTTGAGAATGAATCCGAATTTCTGCGATCTCCACGTGCAGATTGTCTCCTTCAGGTTTTCATGCTGAGAGTCTTCCAGGTCAGGAGGCTGCAGCTGCAAATGATCGTCTGTAATTTCACAAACATCGAGGAGGGTCGACGAGAAATTCTCCGGCTGGTCTCAGAGCAGGTTCCATGACTGAAATATGTTACCGTGAAGAGATTGATTTTGGTGTAGGTCAAACAAGGTCGGCCCCCGACCGTCAATCCTTTCACTCTGCTTGTACAAGCGACCTCTGCTCTACTCGCGATGACATTCGAGTAACTGCAATGGTGCAGATGTTGAACATCGGGACGCCTCTCGACAGACTTTTCTTCTACAGAAAGTTCACCCTCGACAAGCAACTCGCTGCTACCCGGATGGTGGAATCGACGTTGGGGTCAAGGTTACGGAGGTTGTCAGTCGTTGAGCTCCGATGCGAGCTGACGAGGCACTACTAGGAATGGAGAACGAATAAGGGACCTTGAGACGTTTGCGATCAGAAAGTTGAAGATCGGCTTCTTGTCCGCCGACTTTCGCAGTCACCCCATGGGGTACATCATGTCCGACTTTTTCAAGGCAGCGAGAAGTGAGATGACGTGGCTTCAGGACTTTCAGGTCTCGTGCTCTCTCCTCGCCCCCTCTCTCTCGTTCACTCCTTGTAGGTGTTCGCGATCTCTTTGACTCAGGATGTCGATCATGTTGCAAGAGAGGTGCTGGCAGGGATCTGCTTCCTTTCCCCCAGTCTTTCGTGCGGTGTTTTACGAGAGTTCCTCTTGCTCTCATGATGGGCGTCTGTGTTCCTTCCGAAACCCTAAATCTATCCTTGGTTTACATTGTACAACATTTTTCAATCTCCCCTCTCTACGCGTCTCCTCTCCTCTCCTCTCCTCTCCTCTCCTCTCCTCTCCTCTCCTCTCCTCTCCTCTCCTCTCCTCTCCTCTCCTCTCCTCTCCTCTCCTCTCCATTGTTCTCGAATGTATCTTACAAACCAAACCAGGTCGAGCAAACAGTCGACGTGTTTCTTCGAGTTGGCCACCTAGACGACGAGAGGGCTGCGATAGAAATCCAGCAGCTGCGCCTGGACCTTGTGATTGAGTTGGGAGGGCACACTCGCGGCAGTCGGTTTCGTCTGCTCGCCCTCGACCTCGCCCCAGTTGTCATGCACTTTCAAGGGTCCATCAGCCTCCAGACTCGTCTCACTTCTCTGACTCTTATGCAGGTTTGCAGACACCATGGGGAGCGACTCTGTCCGTTACATGCTTGCTGACAAGGTCGTCGCGCCCCCTGAACTCCGCTCCTTGTACAGCGAGCACCTCGTCTACCTCAGCCCCTCCTACCACTTCTACGCCCCCGAGCTCAATTGCTTCTCCGACTGGAATGCTGATGCTCCTCGTCGCAGCTCAGAGCGCGAGTTTCCGCTCTTTGACTCGCAGGTCAGTCCCGACCGCATAGAAGAGCACATGTGGCTGGCATGGACCCGCATCCTTCGCACCTCTCAGGGCAGCATCAGGCTCAGGCAGGGGCAGAACTCGCATGAGGAGCACGAGCTTCTGGAGGCGAACTTGAAGGCTGCGGCAGCTCGAGCAGGTCTATCTGCTTCCTCTCTTGTCTTTGTCCGGCAGATCCCGAGCAAGGAGGCTCACCTGCATCGTTTGGCGTCTGCTGATCTCTTCCTCGACACGGACTCATACTCTGCTCACTCTACAGCCCTAGACGCTCTGTGGGCGGGGCTTCCTGTCCTCACTTTCCCTCGCGAATCGTTCTCAAGCCGCCCACCTAGCAGCTTCTTGCTCGCGTTGGGTGTGGGAGAGCTTGTGGCGAGAGGGTTGGGAGAGTATGAGGCGATGGCCAAGAGCCTCGCTAACAGTACTGGTGTAATGCAACGCTGGAGAGAGAAAGTGTGGGCTCGGAGGATGCAGTCGACCTTTTTCGACTCCAGGAAGAAGTTGCGGCAGATGAGGGTATGTCCGTGAGGGTGCTATGCAGTGGTGACCTCACCGACGCACTACAGGCGGCTTTCAGGATGACGTGGGAAATTGGAGAGGACATGCACATCGTTGTAAGTGAGAACATCTAAAGATCTGACAATCCAAGCAAAGGAGCTAGTAGGATCAAGACACTAAGTTAAGGATCAAGACACGTAGTTAAGGATCAAGACACGTTGTGAAGGATCAAGACACGTGGTTGTGAAGGGTCAAGGAACCGGTCACTTCCTTTCCCTTATCTGCTGGCGGCTGCACACCGAAAAATGTTGCCCTACGAAGCTTAACAATCTTCTTCGTGACGTGGCAGCATAGCGCTACGGCTACCTGGTCTTGTCGGGGAAATAATTCCCATGTCTCACCCTCTAAAACCAAGTCGCGCTCAGTGTTATACATGGCTGAGTAGTGAGGCAGTTCTGACTGGATGGCTGAAAAAAAAAGCACCAGAGATCAAGTGAGACAACAACATCCACTGTGAGACAACAACATCCACTGTGATCATGTGAATCTGCTAGCTGTTTGGGAGGAGAGACAATTCAAGATCAACTTGGCATTTCAATCCCAATCACGCTTTGTGGTTTTGAGGTTCTCAGACTTAGAGAAAGGCGGCAGTTCCCCTGTACCAGTGGGAAGGAGCAGGAACGGTGTATCCCATACCAGCCTTGGAAGGATCAGCGAACATGCCACTGAGCTCTCCCGGGGAAGGAAGGCAGGAGGTCTCAGATCCACCAACGCAGTTGTGGGGAGCATCTAAACGAAACAAGTTCACGAGAAAATTAGAAAGCGCAACCAATTAATTCACTTACACATGTTGTTGGTGATCTCAGGTCCGGCACCGAGAGCAGAAAGTGGGACGAGAGCGAAGATCTGAGTTTCATAGAAATTAGAAAACAGACGCAAATGGATCGAACTCGAAACAGACAGCTCCGGCACCGAAGGTCAGAAATGACAATCATCGAAAGAAGGCGAGCAGGTACAGCAGAAGGCGAACAGTTTGGAGATGAGCGCATGCAAGGACTCAAACCATCACATTTCACAACTTTCATCTCCGACAAGACTCCCTCCCTCCCTCCCTCCGTCGCTCCGGCGCGTTCCTCTGCTCACCATTGTAGACCTGACGATTCGTACACGCCGAAGAGTCAGTGTTCTTGTACCCCACGTTCATACCTACCCCTCCCTCTTGGATTGTTTCAACTTTTTGGACCCCATAATGTCCCCAAATAGTACCCCACCTTTGAGCAAGTCATTATCGTTGGGTTGAAAAGGACCCCATCATTTTGACATACCCACCCCTGGGCTTCGAATCTCCGACACCGAGTTTAGGGTTTAGGGTTTAGAGGGTTTAGGGAGAAAATTGACCGTGAAACCTGCTCCTCCCCCCAATGACTACCCCTACCCCCCCACTAACCTTCAATCGCTATCTGTAGGTGGGTACAAGAAATATCTATTAGTCTATTGTTGATGGTACACAAATCTTAAGAAAATTTACCTGTTGTCGTACAGATTAAAATATTTTATTTAGTTCTAGATTTTAAACCCACATCGCCTCTGAGCAACATCTGTACCCATATTCTATAGGGTAGTACGATATCAAATCGGTGGTGGGGGTGGAGGAGTGGGATGGTAGGGTGGGGTTATACAGGAAGTAAAACCATGCCCGTGGTGGGGTACCCCTGGGTGTTATTTTTTCAAAGGGGCAATTCACTGAGACCGAGCGCGAGCGAGCGATTGGGTGGGTACCCTTGGCTAATACAGCGGTAGGGTAGTTTGCACCTGAGGGGTGGGTGATACACCGAAGAAACAGCGAAGAGTCAAGGAGATGGCGGCGGGAAGTCGAAATGAGACAGCGGGAGGGAGCGAAGGGATGAAGGAGAGTGGAGGGAGGATAGAAGGAGGAATAGAATGTCCGATTAAGCACGCCCAGGATCCAATCAATTGATGAAAACACAACTCAAATACATTGATGACTGCGATGGAGGTCGGATTGTTCGGATGAGATGCGGAGGGAGCGAGGAATGCTCGTTGCAGAATGAACAGTGCTGAGTTTTGAAGAGAAGGGACATTACAAGTGCCACATTTATGCCACGATACACCTGTGCATTGCAAGAATGACTGTGGTAGGAAGAGGGAACATTATGTTGTCATGTTGTGCGTGTGGTCATTCCATGAACCTTGCTTGCAGTATGCTCTTCAAGATTGTCCCTCTTGCTGCTCTCGGAGCTGGCCCTGAAATCACCAACAACATGGGTACAAATGGCACTGCTTACTATTTTGCGGGTGTAACTCAGTCGCAGCTGCCGTCCACAACTGCGTCGGCGGATCCGAGACCAGCTGCTTGCCTCCTCCTGGCGAGCTCGCTGTGATGTTCGCTGATCCCTCCAAGGCTGGACTTGGATACACCGTTCCTCCTCCTGCTCACTGGTACAAGTCTCAGGTTGCCATCTTGTAAGACTGAAAATGTCAGTCGTCAAGTCTTGTATTTGAGACGCTATGTACTTCATATAAATTTCGTTACATGATTTGTGAGATGTTATGTTCTGAGATAACCTTTGGCCCTGTTCCCGTCAAGTCGCAGAGTCCACAAATTCGATTTGCTGCGACTCATTGTGTCACATATCATCCCCCTAGACTCCTCACTGAGGCTCTAGTCACCTCAGTATGATCAACCTAGTCATGCTGAACGGTCACAAGCAACCGTCCGCTAGACCTGCTGAAAGTTGAAACTTACAGTGTCAGGGTCTCCTACTATGATCGTGATTGGAAGATTTAAGTTTGTAGTACCACTAGTATCATCACGGTCACGGCAGTGTACGCGGCAGCGGATGATCTGACTCGGACTCGGACTCGACTATTAAATAAGTTGCCGCCTCCAGGCTCCCCCTCCGTGATCGGAGTCACAGTGACGTAGCCTACTTACGGTCGCCGGGCCGCCGCCGGGCAAAACTCAGTAGTACGGTACCGGCGGCACTGAAACCGTTGCCAGGAACCGTTGAACCGGCGGACGGCCCTTCACCGAAGCCCGGCGGGTTTCAGCCTGGCACTGCGGCAGGGGGCCCTGGGACTCAGTGACTCGGGAATACCGTACTGCAGAAAGACTGCGGCCGCCGTGCAGCGGCGTACGGTACCTCAGCCTAGTACCGGGCGCCGCGTACCGTCCCTGGCACTGTTAGTTTTAACTTAACTTTGAAGCCTACAGCCAGTACGGCCGCACAGGCTGCCACTCTGAGGCGGCCTCAGGCTGGCCGCATTTCACTCCGAGTCAAGTATCCCGAGTCATGCCACGGTATGGGCCGGGGCCGGGGCCCGGCCGGGCCCAGGTTGGCGAGGTCACTGAGTCAAGTGACTGTAGAACTAGAACAAGTGTATCAACATGTGCATGGAGGACGGGGGAAGCCATGAGGCCAGTCGGATCTCCTCTCAAGTCGCTTCCACCATAACCGCGCAAGCCCCCCAACCTGCTCCTGCTCCTGCTCCTGCTCCTGCTCCTGCTCCTGCTCCTGCTCCTGCTAATGCTAATGCTCCTGCTCCTGCTAATGCTCCTGCTCCTGCTCCTGCTCCTGCTCCTGCTCCTGCTCCTGCTCATATGCAATATCCTCATCATCATCCACGCCATTATCCAGATCTTCACGCCACCAACTCCATTACCATTACTGTCAACACCGCCAACACAATTCTTCACCTTTCTTGCTTTCTTTCTCTAGCTCTGTGCCTTCAATTTCGTGGCAGTTCTTATTGGAGTATCCTGTAGCTGATATTGCTCATCAGTGCAGGTCGTGAACGCCTCCGACTGCCCCCGTGTCCTCGCAACGTGGAGACGCTGCCTCGCATCCTCCCTCATTAGTCATTTTCCTGATACCTCGCAACCAACAGAAGTGTCGCAGTCACTCGACCGTCTCCTCCTCCTCCTCCTAATCCTACTCCTTCCCCTCCTCTCACAGTCCTCTGTCTCTGGTTCACCTCCACGCAGCCTCTCTGGTGGACGGCGTGGAGGCCTTGTCCCGCCGGCTGAAAGCTCTGAGATGAAGACCAAGGATTCGAGCAAGAAACGGAAAAGAATCGACGACGATTCCGAAGAACATGTGAAGGGTAAGACTGGGATGGAAAGGGATTCCGACTCACTGAAACCTGGCGCGCTGAATGATTCCGAGTCCGATCAAATGTTGAGGTCGAAGAAGGAAAAGAAGAAGCAAAAGGCTCAGAGAAAACTTAAGATCGTGCAAGACAGTCAGGAGGTGGTGGAGGAGGAGGTCAATGAGCAGACGAAGGATAAGAAGAAGAAAAAGAAGAAAAAGGAGTCTTCTGAATTGAAAACGTACACAGAAGACAAGGATGTATCTGTGCAAGTCAAGATTGAGAAGAAGGATAAGAAGAAGAACAAGAAGAAAGAGACGATGGAGGAGGAAGACGATGGAAGCAATGACAAGGATTCAGAAGAAGAGACAGAGAGAAAGAAAATAAAAAGAGACAAGCAGAAGAATCTGAAGAAGAAGCAGAAGAAGCAGAGCAGCGAGAGCGAAGAGGACGAAGATTCTCATAACAGGACAAGAGAAGGTGTCGAGTCCCCGACATCGCAACCAGCGCTTGTACGACACTCATTTGAAACGACCGACGCTGACCACGCGGAGACGCCAAGAGAAGCATATGAACACATCCTGCCGCTGCTTCACAAGATGGCAGAGGCAGCGAGCAAGAAGCCGTCGGAGCTACGCATCTACGACCCTTTCTTCTGCACGGGCTCCATGAAGCGACACCTGGCCAGCCTGGGCTTCACCAACGTCTACAACAAGAACGAAGACTTCTATGAGATGGTGAAGAGCAAGAGAATCCCCGAGCACGACATGGTCGTCACCAACCCTCCTTACTCCCTCGACCACATCCCTCGCTTCCTCCGCTGGCTCAGCGTCAACGACAAGCCCTGGCTTCTCCTCGTGCCTAACTACGTCTACACCAAGGACTACTTCTCCTCCTCCCTTCGCGGCCGCCTCCCCATGTTTCTCACGCCTCCTGGTCGCTACGTCTATGAGAGCCCCAAGCACGTGGCCAACGCGCAGGGCCAGGTGAGCAAACGAGCTAGAGAAGGAGGAAAAGCAGATGTGGGGAGAGCATGGATGAAGTGAAGAGCACAAGGAGCAGAGCCCTGATGGAGGTTGTGCCAGATACGTAAGAGTGGAGAGCATAAGACAGCCCCTTATGTGAGCTTCTGGTACGTCGAGACACGGTGAGTTCTTCCTGTCTCTCCTCTGCTCGGTCCCACCACACTTTTTTCAGCTCCCCCTCCAACTCCCCCCTCCCCCCCCTCTTTGTCTGTCCCTCCCCTCCCCTCCTCCCTCCTGCCCGCTCTCTTGCTCGATTTGTGATGTGCCTACAATTTTTGATCTACCTGCGGACCCCCTCAATGTCTCTCCTTCGCTTTTGTCCTTTGCTTGCTTCTCATCGTCTAACTGTAATGAAAACAGTCCCATCATTCAGCCCAATCAGGTTCACACCTGGTGGATGGCAGAAAAAATGTTTGACAAGACAAACTGCCGGTGATGATATAATCCCAGCTACCCTCCTCTCTGTCCTTGAACCGCATCATCGTTCTCTTCTTACTACTCTCTTCAAATCTCCTCGCTTTCCTTCCACTACTTTGTCTTTCTCGTCCTATTACTCTCTTTAGACCTTTCTCCCTTCTCCTCTTTACTCCCCATTCTCATCTATCCAGTATTCACGATCAGAATCCTTGGCTCTCTCTAGGAATCATCTGTCCCTGCGGTTGGACTTGTCACTAACTCTCATGAATTCGTTCTTTCTCACTTTCCATCCTCTGTCAAATCTTCATATTGTTCCTTCTCCTTCTCCTCCTCCTGCAACTGCTCCACCTTATCCTTCTCTTCTTTATGCTACTCCTGCTCTTCTTCTTGCTTCTCATGCTCCTCCTCCTGCTCTCTCCTTCCGTTCTCCCCTGCAGGTTGTGCAAGAATGTGGAGCAGCTGCCTGCCAACATGAGAGACTCGTTCGATCCTCTCCGCAAGGTTCGACTTGCTTTCCCGTGCCTGCCTCATCGAGTGAATCTCAGCGACTGCCCAAGCACATGAGGAAAGCGATGAAGAAGTCGCACACAGCAGATGGCAGGTTGATTCTGCTGCCCTCCTCCTTCGCTCCTCTTTGCTTCTCCTCCCTTGTCCTTCTCAGTCCCATCCTCTCGTTCTTGAGCGTTATCCCTCCTGCACTTCCTCTGCTCGTCTCTCTTCACCCAAACTAGCCGTACCTTCTTATGTTCCTCACCTCGCAGGCCGCTGTGCAAGCAGTGCGGACAAGTCCACGGCAATTGCAAGCACACGCGACAGTGATAGATGACTACGAGAGGAGCAGGAGCAGGAGCAGGAGCAGGAGCAGGAGCAGGAGCAGGAGCAGGAGCAGGAGCAGGAGCAGGAGCAGGAGCAGGAAAGAAATGCGGCAGGAGGGGATTACACTTGATTTTGTTAAAGAAGAGTGGTCAAGCCTACTAGCAGCTTGGGGTGTGACAGGCAACTTGAAATGACGTTGGCAGTCGGCAGCTGAAATCCGAAAGTTTGCGGGATGTTTGTTGTACACCAGCTGGGAGAGTGGAGGAGGCAGCAGATGCCAGTGAAATCAATCGCACTTGATGCTGCAGAGAAGTAAGTTGAAGCACATGCGAAACTTGAAGGAAGAGCGTGGAGGATGGTAAACAGGCAGCGGGAGAGAGCCAAGAATAATCAGAGGAGGAGAAAACAAGCAACAAGCACGAGCATGCAAAACGAGGATTCACGCACCACAAGGAACTAGAAAGGATGATGCAGCAGGGAAAACAGAGAAAGAGGAACAGGGATTGGGAAAGAGGAATTGATGGCAAAGCTGGAGATAAGGGAGAGAAGAGCGGTGGATGTTGAGGCAGATGCAGATGTAGAGAGTGGGGATGTTGGCAGGTACTGACCAGCGGTAGATGTAGCGGACAAAGGCGAGGGCAGAGAAGAAACCAACAGTTCCGAGCATGAGGAAAGCGCCATAGCAGACCATGCTCATGTACCTAGCACTAGCATCAGGCGCTGAAATCTTCCCTCCCTCCTCGTCCTCTCACCCAAAGAAGAAGGAAGTTTGCATGAAACCTGTCATATGAGCTTTGAACCTGCAAGATGTCAGGTCAGGGGCAACAGAATGACGAATAGGTCGACGAAGGAGCAAGAAAGGACAGTCCACAAGAAGGAAGCAACCGAAACGGGGGAAAGCGAAACAGCAGCCAGGAGGAAAAAGAAGAGGTACCGGAAGTAATAGAAGCAATAGGCAAAGATAAAGAAGCCTGTCGATCCTCCGCTGAAGATGCTCCTCCACCACCACCTGTAGTCCTCCACCGCCAGCTGGAAGTATGTCAAGGCGATGGTGATGAAGGAGGTAACGATGATGAGGATAAGGAAGACGAGGAGGAGGATCCCGTAGAGGGAGTAGAGCTGCCTGCCCCACACAGAGGCGAAGACATAGTAGAGCTCGATGTAAATGGCGCTGAAGGGGAGGAACCCAGCCATCACCATCTGGTAGGGTGCCTGTCTGTGCCAGTGGAGAGGAGGAATCTCTCGAGGAAGTTTGTTGGTTCTGCACGGAGCCTCAAACGGGCCCGCGAAGTTTCGCCCAGAGATTCCGCCAACGATGTTGAGAGGGAAGCTGACGAGAGTTAAGATGAGGAGAATAATGACAACGGTTCCAAAGGGAAGAGCAGCCGACGAGTTGTAGGCGACTGCAACAAAGTTGAGGAAGGTTGCCATTATGAAGAAGGGGCCAAGAAAGAGCAAGTAAGAGGTGACAAGCGCCCAGACCCAATTGGATCCCTCGATCTTGGTGTAAAGGTTACCGGCGACATATCCATTTATGCCCGATGTCAGCGCAAAGATCAGCAGGGCTGCTACCAGCAGGGCCCCGCGGTTGTACCTCGTGTAAGGCCCGAGGCATGCGAGGAAGAGCACTCCAAGGCACATGCACAGCAGCTGAGCTCCATTGCCAAGGACGGCAGCGAAAAGCTCCTTGTGCTGGGGGAACCTGAAGACGTCGCCATTGACGAGCTTCCAGCCACTCTCATCCTGATCCATCCCTGTCTCCTCCTCCATGTGCGCATACCGAGCAAAGTCGTTCTTCAACACTCGCATCAGAATGGTCGCAAGGAAGCCGGTCAGCAGGAGGACGGTGACGATGGAATTGAAGATTGAGAACCATCGGATCTCAAGGTGCTGATGCGGAGACTCCTTGTGCTCTAGCACGTGGTCGCGTGTCTTGTGTACAGACTTAACCCACCTCGCGGAGTACATGAAGTGAACGTCGATTGGATTCGTCGAGTCCGTGATGTCAAGGTTCTGCTCTGGATCGTGTTCCCAGGTTATCTCCAGGATCTCCTCACCATTGTGTGCAATGGTGAAGATGTAGTTGGTGAACAGACTGTACATAGTCACGTTCTCGCCGTTCACAAGCTCGGAAGACTTGTCGCCGATGAAGCCCCAAAGAGGAATGTCATCTGATGAGCAAGAAAACGTTCACAGCAGGCACTGGCGCAAGGAAGCATTTGCTACCATAGATAAACTCGAAGTAGTAGTCCTCGTCAATTGCCCGCTGGAACATCTCAATCTCCTTGGGCTTAAGAGTATAGGAACATAATGTTCTGGACTCGAAGGGAACTAGAAGTCACCACGTCAGAAGATACCACTCGTCCTATCAGCTTACTCAAGAAGGGAAGTGCAAACAGCGTCTTCATCATCCTGTCTCCGACAAGGATCTCCCCAAGATGATGAGGTTTCCTCTCCTCTTCCTGCGAACGTCCATTTTTATCATCTTCGATTTCTTTTTCTTGGCCATCACCATCACCATCTCTCCTCACTTCCTACATATCTTACTCCCTTGATGTGTTCGTCCCCTGGTCTCCTTCTGTCTAGACTACTACTCCTTCTTCACGTCACAATTGGGAGTACATACCTTGGGCGCGCAAAAAGGAAGGGTATAGTACTCGTACTGGAACAACCGGGGTCAAGAATGCGGGGTGGATGGTAAGCGAGGCTCACTTGTTCAGAAGGATTTCCATAGGGTCCAACCTACCCGAACAAGTCACGTACAGCATGTTGATTCAACAACTGTGATCTACCTTGTTCGCGTAAAGAGGAACATTATCCCCTCGACGATATTTCGAGCCAAATACAACCTGCCATCAAACAAAATGAACATCAAGGTCTCGAAAGATAATCCTTGTATCAACAAAGGACAATTCTAACAATCCCGGAGGAGGGAAGGACTTCAATATCACGTCAAGAAGCATAAAAAAAACAATGCGAACTTCACGAGTCCGCTTGCTCCACCACTGAGGAATAACCATTCTGTACTACAAGTTTCGGAAGAACCCTTTTGCCTACTGTATGCGAACAATGTACTGGAATACTTGATTTCCTTGCTGTTCTCAGACAGGTGGTTTCAATCCTGAGGCAGCAGCCTGAAAGTATGGCTGCCCAGTTTCCCTCTTGCCATTTTTCACAATTCATCGGCCTGACCTTCCCTACGCCCACCTCCTGGCTCTCAATGCAGTTTCCTCAACTCTTCAGCTGTTTGCTATCTCCTCTCTTCATTTGCTTAATTCTCCTCCTCCCTCTTACCGCAAGCGCCGCCATGATTGCCGTCCATCTCAGAGCTGCCGCTGCCATGTTGGCCTGGCTCCACCTGGATGGAACTGGTGCAGGGAGGGGTGAGGGTGGTTGAACGGGGCAGGTGGGGTATGTCGATGTGGGGTACCGTTCGCAAAGCTTGTTTGGACCGGTGTTCTGAATAGAAGATTTCTGGGAAGAAAGGTGGGTATCATGATACACCCCTACCCTCAAATACCCCTTACTACCCCATATATGTCTTTCAGTACCCCTTCTGAACCATCAGGCATGCCACGCAGGCCCAACGATTCATCCTTTAGCATTAACCCTACCCTCTGATTATCCAACGAGTCGTGAGAAATTACGGGGTAGGGTATGACAACAGGTTTCGATGGTGGGTGATATCACCCATCTGATATTCTAAGGGTACTGAGCTGGCAATAGGGAGGGTATGAAATTCAAAGGGGTAGGTGGGAGACAGCAAACACCGAGGCTCATAACGTTCTTGCACTTTCAGTGCCAAGCACGCCCGGCGCAACGGCGCGGTGACCCGGGCCCGGCGCGGCGGCCCGCGGGCCCGGCCGCCAGCCGTTTCGGCCCGGCGGCCGGCCCGGGCCCTCACCGGAGTCCGACCACTGGGCCTGCCGGGCCCGGGGAACGGGCCCCGCAGCCAGGCACTGATCAGTGAGTCACCCGCCGCCCCGGCGGGCCCCCCGGGCCCCGGCCGGGCACCCGGTCGGGCGGGCCCGGCCGCCGGAGTCTGGCTGAGTCCCGGAGTCCGGTTGGACCGTGCCGGGCACAGGCTGGGTCAGTCGGCACTGAGTGAACTTCCGAAGCTTCAGGCCGGCTTTTTTTTGGCTCGCTCAAGGGTACGTGACTTTCACGACCGGCGGAGGGTCCGAGGCTCCGGGAGCCGCTATCTTAACCGATCGAACGTTAACATCAACGAGTAAGTTGAGGCCCCCATGACCCACCTCGCCGTAGGAGGTCCTAGCATTGCCTCGGACCCTTTGACTTCTTGTGATTGACTTTGGTGTACCCTACCCCCGCTGAGGTATCACTACTAGTCCCCTCACGAACACCACTGGGGCTCCGTTGGGTACCCACCCTTTGTTCTCCCATCATTGGAAGGACCCCTACAATGATAGTCTCCACGAGGGTACAAGTGCAGGGAAGTACCCTAGTACCCTCCCAGAATACCGTTCACTGGCCCGCACCGTCTATAAATGTCCTGCCTGGCGTCTCCTCTAGTGGATCTGATCCCTAACCCTTCCTCCTCTTTCCCATTCAGTCGCCTCTGCTTTTCTGGTCGATTGCTCCATTGATCACCTACATTTCGTTACTTCTCAGACCCAGCCTCCCCCTCCTCTCTTACCCCATTTCCTCGTTCCTTTCTTCCTCTCCCATAAACTGATTTCTCTCCTTCTTCGCCCGGCTCATGTTGATCGTCCGGGTCTCACAATTCTCGCTCAAGAACAAGAACTGCCTTGCCTAGAGAGAAATATTTTCCCTCCGACCTTGTCTTGTGGCCCTGTGAATCACTCCATTGTTTGCAGTTATTTCAAAGATCGTTAAGTCCAGCGAATGTTTGGATTTCAGGACAGCTCATCGGTGATGAATGCGCTTCAATAGCTGAATTGCTGAGTGATCAAGATTCAGAACAGCACGGCAAGGTCTGACATGGGAAAGCAAGGAGTGGTCGGGGAGGAAATGGGCGTCTACTTGGTATGTGCCGTAAATTTTCTATTCATACATCACCAAAAATTTATCTGATTCATGTTGTATGATGCAGCAAGGTGCAGTGAGTTCCTTGTTCGAAAATGTCTCCGGCGCTTTCTCGCCCATCTTGGTAAATCATTCCTTGCATTTCTTTTGAGATACCTGATGCTGCTGCAAGCAATCGAATTATAGCAAGAAGATAAAATCGAAAAAGGAACATGTACACCAGCAGGAGACAGGTAATTCTTCAATTGCTGTTGCATAGCAAAACTCATCACAACAACAGTTGCAGGCTCTCCCGAAGAATTGTCTAGCCACCGCAAGCTCAAATCTGCGTCTCTTGAGGCATCTGAACAGCAAGACGCTCCGTCGCCAACCTCACCTATCGGGAGATACAAGTCAGCGCTCAAGTCTCCAATGACCTCGTCTCCTCTCAATCGCTCAAACCTTCGCTCCCCTCTGGATAAAAAGCCTGACAGCAAAATTCGATCCGTAAAAATCAGATTCATTGAAGAGGAAACGCAGCACTCTCCAATCGCTTGTGCCAAGACGGACAAGTCAGCACCTGCCGAATCCACAGCACCGAAAGATCACAAGGACCATTTTGTGATCCAATCCTCCAAACAGAAGAACAGGAAAACAAAGAAGGATGCGATGATCGCAGCCAGCTTGACCATCGAGGAAGAACACCCTCCAGCCGAGGTGAAGACGAATCTAAAGCGTTAGACCCGTGCTGATCATGCTGAATGTTAAGGCGGATGAGAAATTGATGAGGTTGAATTTAAATGTTCAGCTGACACAAGAAGCCAAAGAAGCAGCTCAATTTCACGTCAACCAGGTGAGGAGTGACGAATGAGTGGTTGGTCAATGAGCGCTCTTGTCTTGTAGGCCAGGATGCTTTCGACGAAGAATCAGTTGCCTGACGGATCCCCTCTCAATATTCGGGATGGAATCTTGTGGTTATAGCGACGACACTCTATGCCATGACGCTAGATGTCAGACAACAACTTCTCGTCTTCTCTTCTCAGTAAAACTTTAACAAAATCTTGTGCACCTTGGCATTTGACGGGGAATGTCTTTTCAAAAGTAATCTCTAAGATGACTGTCTAAGAGAAAAGTAATGAATTTCTTTAGCACATAGACACCTGCAACATGCTGAGTGTCCGCTCAACTTCTGCGCAACACTAACCTTCTGCTTTCTTGCCTCTCTGACCTTCTCCAGCGAGGAGTTTATCGCATGCTGTTGATGTGGCTGCAGCTCTTGTTGACCCAGCATGGCAACTTCCTCAAGGTAAGGGTCTTGTACTTTACTGGATCCATCAAAGATGACGACAGGAAGATGTCAGCAATTAGAATCAAACAGCCGAAAGTAGATATTCGAAAAATATGACCTCTTGATACCCGTGAGCTCCTCCATCACCGCTAGACCACAGAAAGGCGCGTACACTTCAGAGTATCCGCCCTGTATATGCATGAAGGGTTCAGATCGAAGCGAATCCATGCTCGTAAGACCTCGTGCAGCAGAATCAACTTGCCGGAGCAGCATCTGGCATAAATAAATTTCACATCATCGTCCAGACACTTCAAGATAAACTTACCGATCTGCTAGCTCCTTGACCTGTTGTGTAAGATACCTGAAGGTTTCTGGAAGGAAAATGATCGACAAGAACAAAACAAAACATCAATCATTACCGGAGTGACACATCATGGAACCGAGCGGATCGAAGAAAGAACAGTCAAATCCACAGCTGATCATAATCTGAAATACACAAAACAATCATCCTCGTGGGTATAAGTGAAAACACTAAGTAACGAAGATCAAGTCAAACCATCTCAGTCGTGCATCTTACACTCGTGCACATTACATCGACACGCGATGACAGAGCTCATGCAATTCAAGTACGCGCAATAGAAAGCGATTGAACTTGCCAACTGCGGTTTTTCATCGCCAAAGCTGGTTTCAGCGAGAGAGCACGCAGCTCTGATAGCTTCCCTAACAGTTTCGTCATCTGCTCATGAGATCCTGCGCTTCTCCGCCACCTGTAGGCCCCATCGCCACTGCCAGGAGGAAGAGGTAGGTTGCAATTGAATCCAAGGCCAAGCCCCTTTGCAAAGAGTCAAACCCCCTCTCATCTCCTCACATCACCTGGCCAAGTTCATCAGCAAACCCACTGTCAAGAGGATAACTGCTTTCACGATCATTGCATGTCGTCAAAGCGGAGGTTTACTTGCGATCTTGATGGATACTGATGAACATTACTTTGTCTGAATCATCTACTTTATCGTCAGGCACGAAAACTACTTTCATTCACTTTACAGAATGCTTGTTGGGTTCCATTGCCATGATGTACATCCCAATCGATGATTACGATCCTCTCTAGTCCTGATGGGGTTCAATCCAATAGAACAAGAGGGAAGAAAAAGTCGTCACCTCTTACTTCGATCGCGTGCTTTGCTGCTATTGCAATGTTGTTGAGCAAACAGAAACCTCTGCCTCGGTCTCGCTCCGCATGGTGACCAGGAGGGCGTAGGAGGCAATATCCATTGACAATCCTTTCGTCCAAGACAGCGTTCACCATGCTAATGGCAGATCCAGCAGCAAGCAGAGCTATTCCAAGTCCACCTGGGCTGAAAGGAGCACAGTCTCCCGCATCACCACCTTCACATTCGCTCAATTCTGTGAGTTTTGCTTCGAATGGGCGTTAGAGTGTTTGTCGCAACAAGAAAGTTGATCTCACTCAAATACTCCTGGCTATGAACGCGAAGAACCTCGTCTAATGTTGCAGGAAGCGAGTCTATGGGGACAGTTTCTTTGAGCAACCCACTGACTTGCAGGAGCGAATGGATTCTTCTCTTGCTCTCAGGCGTTTCCACGTGTTGGATCGGCTGAACGAATAGGGTGCGCTTGCATGGGCGCTCATGAAATGACATTCCTACGAGTTTCTCTTATGGGCACGAAACGGAAAGGCTCCCTCCGTCCCTGTACCCCCCTTCCTCTCCATCCCTTTTCGCCCCTCCCTGCCTCCCAGCCTCCTGCCTGCCTGCCTGCCTGCCTGCCTGCCTGCCTGCCTGCCTGCCTCCTGCCTGCCTGCCTGCCTGCCTGCCCCCTTACCTCTTCTGCCTCTCCTCTTCCTCACCATCCACAGCTCTCCTATCCTGTTACTCCTTCCCTTCTTACCGCCAAAATGCCATCCAAACGCTTCTTGCCATGCATAGCCTGTCGGAGCCATTCAACCTGGTTTTGGCAAATTAATCTGTAAGCTAAAAGAACTTTTTTTTTTTGCAATGACAGTTTGTTCGACATCAGCGTCATATCAGCGACTTGCAGGAGAGACTTGCTGTCGCTTCTGATATGAGACTTGCTGTCTCTCCTGATATGAGACTTGCTGTCTCTCCTGATATGAGACTTGCTGTCTCTCCTGATATGAGACTTGCTGTCTCTCCTGATATGAGGACTTGCTGTCCCTCCTGATATGAGACTTGCTGTCTCTCCTGATATGAGACTTGCTGTCCCTCCTGATATGAGACTTGCTGTCTCTCCAGATATGAGACTTGCTGTCTCTCCTGATATGAGACTTGCTGTCCCTCCTGATATGAGACTTGCTGTCTCTCCTGATATGAGGCTTGCTGTCCCTCCTGATATGAGACTTGCTGTCTCTCCTGATATGAGACTTTTAGAATCTCGTCGTCATGAGATCATACATTGACATTTTGACATGACAAGAACTCTGCGTCTCATGCTCGCCGCCAAGATGGTCAAGTCAGAAGCATGTCAACCTGTCTCAACAGGCTCGACTTCGATGCTGCTGTCCAACGCTACTGTATCAAGCCTCATTATTAAAAGTGACACCCTATCAGCAGTATCAGAAGTTTAGTTCATTAGAATGCTTAGTGGGCTTACAAGGTTGGTTAGAGCACCTAGTCTAACAGAGATCTCACTACTCGGCAGTGCCACCCGACTTGACTGTCCCACGTGGAAGCCTTGCTTCCCTCTCCGCCCTCTCCTCAGGTCTCAAAATTTATAAGCGACGCCTTCAGGTACGTCAACTTCTGAAACTTCATGTCAGATCATTCCTGTTTTTTTCATCCTTTCCGTGCAAGTTCTGCTCTTTAACCATTCACCACAAGCACTCTCGCCCGGCTCGTTTCTGGATCACTTGTCTCTATTCATCTGCGGGAGTAGTTTTATGCTACATCTACTACGAATGCCCCTCGTGGTCAAGGCGAGAGTAAACTCTCAGCGTGGAACCAGACTTCTTGTGCCGCATCATGGTGTTCACAAACTTGTCCTTGGCCTTTTCTTGGACTTTGTCTGTCTCTTCTTTGTCCGCGCCATCAGTCAAAACAAGGTCCACGGCACTGTTGAGAATCCCCCCGTCCATGAAGGAGTTCAAAGACAGCTTCCTCTCCAAAGTCGCAGATTTGAGCACCCGACCCACATCACTACTCCTCTTCTTTCGCGGCTTCGCTTTGGGTTCTTTGCCCTGGTCAAACAACGAAGTGAGGCACGCAAGGAGACAAGTGTCAGAGGCACTTACGTCGTCCAACGGAGATCGCTGCGGTTGTTCCTGAGAGGGAGCTGATAGACGACAATGAGTAAGAGGTTGAAGTAAGTTACTTCTGCTTACAAGGATTTGAGTAATAATGGCTTGATGCGTCAGCCCTAACAGTTTGAGGAAGGGTTGTTCGTTGTAAGGAGGCAACCATCTTCTCAATGTTTCTCAGCCTCTCATCAGACAATTCTTCTATGATCTCCAAGATCGAGTAAAACTCCTCTTTCGTAATAGTGCCGTCCCCGTCACTGTCAAGGCGCTGCAGAACTTCATCATGTTTTGATACAGGAATGGAGAGTTGTTTTAAAGCATCCGTTGCTTCTTGTTTGCTCAGCTGACCGCTATCATCTTTGTCATGTTGGTAGTACACCTCAATGATTCTCGCCATGCCTTTGTTCGAATATCCCCAAGAATGTACGATCTTTGAGATCGTGTCGATTCTCTGATCCATCAACTTGATCATAAGGAGCAACGCGCGCATATCTTTGCTTGTACTCTCCTGCATTGCATTGGCCACTTGTCGCTGTGCATATCGCCGGATCTCTTCTCGCATCATCTCTTGGAACTGCTCGGAACTAAACTCTCCTTGTGAGTTACAGAGTTTTCCTCCTTCTGTAAGAAGATCAAAATCATCATCTTGGAGATGGATGGGAGAAGATGTAGGAAGTCGCTTCAACCCGAACTGAAACTCTTCATAATTCAATCCACCAGATCCATCATTATCAAGCCTTTCATAAGCATCTGCTATCTTCCGTGCAAGATCCCTATCAGTAACGAAATGCGAGAGGTGAGAGGAGAGGGGGTCTAGAATGCCATTCGAACGTGTCAGAGCTTTTCGTTTCTCCTCTTCAATCTTCTCTTGTCTTTCGATTTCCTGCTTTTCTCTCTGAATAGATGAGATGAATTCGTCAAGAAGAACTGCAATGACAACATTGATCAACACCACCCCAGCTATGAGAACGTAGCTGACAAAGAATAGGGCAATGCCGAAATCTGTCCCATTGCGCAGTGTCTCGTCGTCAAACAGTACCCTAGTTACAGATGAGGCCCATCTGGAAAGACAAAGTCAGACTTCCATGTGGCTGCTGGAAAGAAAATTCACCCGTCGCCTGTCACGACTTGAAACATCTGCAATCAAAGTGTTTAGCAGGTCACAAGGAACTCAAGACTGTTTGCTCACAGTGAAGAGAGACTTGGAGAAGGAACCAAACATTGGTTCGTGACGAAACCGAAAGAACTGAGTTCCTAAAGCTGCCCAGATGCAGGTGACGAGAGCGAGGATAAGGAAGCTATTCGCGACGGGTAAGACAGCACAGGCCAATGCTGATATGATGCGATTTAGAGACTTCAACCTTCGGAAAATCCTCGCAACCCTGAAGACTCTGATAAGACGAAACACCTTGACCGAGGGGATGTCTGATGCGAGTACAGTCAACAAAGACGCTATCACAATCACAACATCCAGCAAGTTCCATCCATCGGACAAAAACTCAGCAAATGCGTTGTGAGATTTTGCAAATAAGTTCACAAACAGCTCTAGCGTGAACATAACAGTAAAAAAGATGTCCATCTTAAAAAACTTTGCTTGTGCTTCAGAGCCCTCCTCTGGCAAGACTTCTGCTTGAGCAAGATCAGTTATGAAGCTTATGAAAATCAACCCAGCGACAGCAATCTGCATGAGGTTGGACTCATAAATCGCCTTGACGTGAGCACGGATCTGTCGGATTTTTCCCTTCTGGAGCAGTTGATCGTACTCCATTGCTTCAAGCTTCTCGGTCTTCGCATTCTTTACAGCGGCAAGCCAATCCTTGTGCTCGTGACTGTCAGCCTTGTAGGTGTATGCGCGGCCAGCATTGATTCCAGTGGGTGATGTCTCGACAATGATTTCTCGTATGATGTCCTTGGAGTCCTCCTCATTGAACTCTTCGAGTATGTTGACGATGTCTTCTAGCGGAATCTCATCAATGATGATTGTCGTGTTCGGCTTCGCGAAGAAGAGAGCATCCTTGGTCAGCACGGCTCGTCTCGGATTCCACGAGACAGTCGCGCCGACTCTCTTTTTCTCCAGCAGACCTTCTTTGATCCAAAGAGACTCGTCGGGAAGGAGGAGCTTATCTGATATCGACACTTCCTTCACTTCAATCTCTGCATGTGCTGCATGCACTGCCGTAGCCGCCGCAGCGATTGCCACCATGTCAACACTCGCCCGTTCGCCTGTGCTCGGATCACCCACCCCACCCACATTCACGACGCTTCAAAGCACTACAATCCACCCCTTGTTATCGCTTTACATCCTTCTAACCGTCCCAAAGTGTCCGAAGTTAACAAATTGTCTGCTACCTACCCTCCTCGAAGGGATCACATAGAAACGTGTACCCCCCGACTGTGCCTTTGAGACCCACCCCTGTGACCTGTCTGTTCGTAATCTTCCAGGACCTGATCATGAAGTCGAAATCAACCAGCAATTTTGACTACCCCCACCCCCTGGCCCTAAAAAAAAAAGAACCTTTTTTGAATGGTTCACATGAGGACTGAATTAGAAAGTCACCGTTGAAACCGTTACACCGAGGCCTATACGGCGGCGTCCGGGAGTCCAGGCATAGCTAGTATGGCCCGAGGGGCCGGCCACTGGGCCGGCCATTCAACCATGAAGGCGCGGCAGGTCATTGACTGGCCGTGTCAACTGAGTGAGACTGCATGCCAGGCCCCCCGCCGGCCTCACAGAGTCAGCGGCTCAGCAGGCCTCACTGCATCAAACAATGCAGTGCAGATCACCGAAAGGATCATCACATGATTGCCTAGCCGTCATTACAGATGTCTATTCATGATCAGGATCAAGTTCAATCATGGCAACAAGCTACTGTCAGAGATAGATTCCTTCTTGAGGATTGAAAGTGGCACCCAGTGCGAAGAGTTTAGCCATTAGAGCCTGAGCATATGTTAGTGGTGCTCTTGCTCGCCGTTCTCACCTTGGCCTCAATGAGGAAGAGATCGTTGCTAGACGCAAGCCTGTTGACAAATCTTAATGAGGAAGGAGGCAGCGTTGTGCGGCACCTTCTAACATCATCCTGGAGATGTTTGCTTGACATCAAAGTCGAGCAGGCAGGCGACGTCTGTCCCTTGAAAATTTCATCCTGCCAGGCTTGAGTTGACCAACAAGACCAGCAAGCAAGGATGAAGTGACCTGTTGGTGCCGGTCTGTATCAGAAAGACGGTCCTGCCCTGCTCCATGACATCAGAAGATATTTTGCCCATCAGTAATACCTTGAACGAAATTGTGCAAGCATGCATTAGAGATCGTCGCAGAAGGGTTGGTTGAGCGGGCCTTCATCGCAATATACATCCCGACAAGCACAACCTGCGTGGCTCAAAATCAACGAGCACGAGGCAGTCAACGCCTTCTTGCCTGCTCCCTATCCGTCAGACTCATCCTCTCCAATCGCACTGTCAGCTGCGCCTTTGATGCCTTAATCTGCTTCTCCTAAACGCAAGTGTGATTTTCCAATCCAAAACATCGCTACCACCTTCGGGGCCGCCTCCACCTCGTCCCCGCCTTCTGCTTGTTCCTCCTTCTCCGCGGCTTTATCTTCTTCTGTTTCCTCGTTTCCTGCTCCTGGGTTGCCATCTGGCTTCTCGTACTCTGGTCCCTCGAAATCAGGAGCTTCAGGCCTTGCCTGACAAGAGCATCACAAAATTGCACTAGGGCTGTACTCTTACTTCTTCATCCCTATCCCCCATCTCATCGTCGAGCCTGCCGTAGATAATGGGGACAGGAGATAATCCCATCTCTTCAAGCGCCAACGCAGCTGCTCTCATTAAGTAGCTGCATGATTCCTAATCAAGAGGCACCTGCCATGTACAGTACGTCGCAGAAGCTCAGCAAGGAAAACTTTGCATGCAAGTCTTGTACTTGTTTCAAAGTTTTCTCAAGCCCTAGAGTATCTCAACATCATGCGCTCGCACACACATTCGACATGTCACCGTGAAGATCTGAGCGGTGACCGACGTTTCCTCGGGCTCCTCCACTTGCGCCTTTGTCCGTTAGGCGAAAGCTTGAGAGGTCCAGCCAAGCTATACCCGAGTAAGAATTGCTTGGAAAGAGAGAGAGCACGAAAATTAGCCCACCCAGCTTCCACCACCTCATCACGTCCTCCTCGGTCCTCACGATATGTTGAAAAGCCTCCTTGCATGCTCGTAGGTTCACCAGGTAGAGGCTCCACCTATCGGGAGAGCTTGCAGCCTTTTCCAAGTCAGGCACAAACAAACAAGGCAGAATAAAGGAAAACAGGGAGGTGTTGAGAGTTGACAGGTGAAAGTTGAAAGATTGGAGGGGAGCGCACACCTGCTCGTCGTATGCTAATTTCAGCGATAGATGACTCATGATCTGGGAATTTCCTTCTTCGTCTACAGATGACCAACATCCCAAGTGCTCTGCCACCAACTCGCTGAGGTTGCGAATGAGCTTGAATGAACTAATTCGCCTTATGCTGAGGAGCTGAGCTGGAGCTCCTATCCGCTTCAAAACCGTGGCGTTTGGAGGAAATGCGCGGAGAAGGGAAAGCATCGCCTTCAACACGTTTGCTTGGATTGTTTCCTCCTCGGAAGCGAGCAGAAGCTCAAACAAGGTTTGTGAAGCCCCTGCCCTCCCAGCATCGCGGCTGTTCAAGGTGTGGCGGAGGCACAGAGAAGCAAGAGCAGCGGCTGCTTGATTCTTGACCCTGAAGCTCCGGTGCTTGCAGAGAGTGACGATGGAATCCATCACTTCCACTTTGCCGACTTCATCCTGCAAAGCAGTGTAGCCTGTGCTAGACAAGCGAATGACTTCCTGTACGTGATTTTGCTCGGGATATGCGCACATGAAGCCAAGGGCTGCGAGCACGTTCTCGATTACGTGCTCATCAGCATCTTTTAGCCTGAAAATAGATCAGGAAAGTGATATCGGAATCAAAGTGAGGTAAAGAGGAGCAGCAGCAGGGCTTGGGGTCAACATGCAGAAGCAAGAGAATTGATTTGGGAGGAAAGGCGGGTAAACAGTAGAAAATGTAACGATGCTCGCCTTTCTCCTTTGATGAGGGTTGATAGCACTGGCACAGCTTGATACTGCAGAAGCGCAGCTTTACCACTGCTTTCGTTGGCTAGTTCCAGCAGCGCACCAGCTGCTTCCACGTGTGTTAGATGATCCTCGCTTACAGAACACAAAGCTATGAGCCCATAAACAGCGTTGGAGGATAGCAGGTTCATTCTCAGCTCCTGGCTTCGTGCGACCTCCTTGATGCAGGCAGCTGCTCTCCGCCGAACCAGAGAAGACGGGTGATCAACAAGTGATAAGACTGCTTCGACTCCTCCTGCTCTACAGAAATCCAGGCGGTTTGAGGAACTCTTGACAATTTCCAGTGATGCACCAATACTCTCTTCCAGTTTGTTGACTCCGCTCTTTCCATCTTGAAGCATTCCTACCACATGCGGGATGGTCCCAACGGATCTCGCATGCTCCCTCGCCTCCTCTTCAACGAGTATTGCATCGAGGGCTGCAATTGCTGCTTCCTGCCGCTGTCCACCCTGGTAATCAGCCTCGTTTAGGTCACTTATGATTCAAAGAGCAGAGGATCAGAACCAAAAAGATGAAGGCATCAGGGAAGAATAGGAAGATGAGTAAGCAGACGGACAATTAGAGGAAATCACCTGATACGGTATCTGCTTGTTTACTCCTTGCTTACTTAGCAGCTCTTCAGAGTCGGGAGAGGAGATTATGTTGGTAAGGTTTCGAACCGCCCCTGCTGCAATGAATTTCATTCTGCTAGTGCTAGATCCTAGCTTGCACATGTGGCTGATTGCGAGACTTGCGAAGGTTTGAACGATAAGAGAAGAATTGCTGCTGAGTTCTACTAGATGCTTTTCAACATCTGTTTTTTCTAAGGCATTTACGTTGGGCAGACAGTTCTCCACCGCCAGGGCAAAACACAAGCTGAGGGACTCGAGCATGAGTTTGTCTTTTGCCTGTCCTAAAGTAGCAGCGAGCAGAGGCATCACACCACCTTCCCACACAATGTCCTTTTCCTGGTACGTCACACTGAGCTCTTTCCTTGCCTCAGCCTTAGCTGCTTCATTGTTCGCCTTGCGAATGCTGTCAGCAAGAAGCAGCGCTGTCTTTGTGACTGCTGATTTGATCGGCAGGGCAAGATCTTTGAGCGCTTTCTTCACTTTCGGGTCAGACATTGCAAATCGGGAAGGCGATACAGAATCTATCTATCAAATTTCTGGTAGACAACGACAAAATTCAAGATATTCTGCGTAAAATCAGTGAGAATTGAATCGAGGGAGGACAGAGGAGGACAGAGGAGGACAGAGGAGGACAGAGGACAGAGGACAGAGGAGAGGAAGAAAAGGAGAGGAGGAAGAGGAGAGAGGAGAGAGGAAAAAGGATAGGAGACAAATTGAAAGGGAGGAAAGAGAAGGTAGGAAGGGAGAGAGGAGGAGAAAAAATTTAGGCGACCAAGAAATATCAGACAGGATGCTGAGACATACACTGTATGCATGGCGGTCTGCATGGCGGACTGCATGCAGTCTTCATGGCGGTTGAAAACCTATCTATCTGGTATACCCGTTGCCGCCCAGTTAGAAAATTTCAAGGTTTCTGGTTTAGGGTTCCTGGTTTAGGGTTCCTGATTTAGGCTTCCTGGTTTAGGGTTTAGGGCACTCCCAGTACTCGCGAGCCTCTTTAGACTACGATTGTGTATGTGGGTTTTTAGGGCTTAGGGCTTAGGGCTTAGGGCTTAGGGTTTAGGGCTTAGGGCTAAGGGCTTAGGGTTTAGGGTTTAGGGTTTAGGGTTTAGGAGCCGGCCCTTAGTAAGAGCAGCCGGCCCTTAGTAAGAGCAGCCGGCCCTTAGTAAGAGCAGAGCCGGCCCTTAGTAAGAGCAGCCGGCCCTTAGTAAGAGCATGCGGCCCTGCGGCGCGTAGGGAGAGCGCAAGGGGACCGGTGGAAGCTGCGAGCAAGAGGTTCATATAGTTCAAACAGCCTTTCTAAGCATGGTACTACAGTATGATGAGAGCGTTCGCAACCTGCTGTATCGGAGATCATGCCAATACACGCAGGGTGAGCGCTCAGGAGGCCACGTCGAGGAGGCCGCCGACCTCGTCGAGAAGGTGAACTTCACCAAGCGTTATCCGAATAGTCGGACAGCCGCAGTTATGCTTGCAGAGCTGAGGGGGGATGCACTCCCGACGCTATCGCTGAAGCCATCCGCTCGACATGTCGGCAGGCGAGACGCGACCTGTTTGAAGACTCTCTGAGCGAATGGAGCTCAGAGTCGAAAGCATGGTTTATTCAACAGATGGAGGAGGCCAAGAAGCAGAATGTCGAGACATACATCGGCACCGAAGGCACCGAGGGGACCTCCTTCATCTCCATGACTCTCCTAGGGATTTCCTAGATCAACGTTGAAGGCATCGACATGGAGGAGGATTTGAACACCAAGTCCTGGAACGGGTCCAAGCTATGCATCCTCCTCGGCTCCACGGAGGATGCTCGACGCATGATGAAGGAGCTGCCCTTCTATCTCGAAGGCGCAGCCACCAAGCTCGAAGCAGTCGGCTTCGACAAGGAGCCTGAGGCGGCTGGTCAGCGGGGCACCAGCGACGCAGCGCAGCGACAGGAGGAGAGCGAGGGAGAGTGGCTGGAGTTTACAGACCTGGAGAGGATCACAATGGAGGCAGCATCTCCGTCAAGCCAAGAGGACATGCAGCTCGTCAGCGAGCTGTCAGCAGTCATTGAAGATGCAGCTTCTTTGAACGAGGCAGGGACGAGCGAGCCGATCAAGCTGGTCCTGGACAAGGCCGTTGGCAACCTCCACGACACGTTCTACTCTCCGGGGAGCCTGGAGTTCATGTCGCTGGGAGAGTGGGCGAAGTCGCTGGGAGAGTGGGCGAAGATGCCAACGTTCTCAAGGAGAAGCTGGGGAAGTGGCTGCAGAGCAAGCGCTGGACTCGCGTGCAAGGAGAGAGCAAGAAGGCAAGGAGGGGCAGCGCGTTCTCGCCACGGGCAACGGCAGCTGCTGAGCTTGAGCAGGAGGCGGAGAGCGACGACATAGAGCGTCGATCTCTTAGCCTCCTGTTCATAGCACTGAGTAAATTCGCAGAGATGCATGTGCTGGCCTGCTCGCTGAAGGTGGACAAGAAGGACCGACTGCGAGTGGAGATGAGGGAAGATGACGAAGAAGAGGAAGACATGGAGGAAGAGCAAGGCGAGGGCGAGGAAGAAGACGGGGCGAGCCCGTACCGAGCTTGAGCTGAGCTCAAGGTAAGGAGAGAAGGTAGGAGGCGACCGAAGGCCAAGGTGAGGAGAGGCAACTCTCCTGACTGAAGCTGAGGAAGCTGAATGGAGGACGAGTAGGTGGCGACCGAAGGCCAAGGTGAGGAGAGGCAACTCTTCTGACTGAGGCTGAGGAAGCTGAATGGAGGTAGAGTAGGTGGCGACCGAAGGCCAAGGTGAGGAGAGGCGACTCTCCTGACTGAGGCTGAGGAAGCCAAGAGAAGACAGCAGAAGTAGAGAGTAGAAAGACGCCTCAGAAGCAGGGTTCGCATTGTAGGCCGTGTACTCCCAGTGCTCGAGCGCCTCTTTAGACTAGGATCAAATTGCAAAAGCCCACAACGAGGCCGAGCAACATTCTAGCATTCTAATAAACTCACATAATAATAATAATAATAATAGGGTTTAGGGTTTAGGGTTTAGGGTTTAGCAGAGGTTCCTTATTTCCTGGCAGAGGTTCCTTATTTCCTGGCAGAGGTTCCTTATTTCCTGGCAAGAGGTTCCTTATTTCCTGGCAGAGGTTCCTTATTTCCTGGCAGAGGTTCCTTATTTCCTGGCAGAGGTTCCTTATTTCCTGGCAGAGGTTCCTTATTTCCTGGCAGAGGTTCCTTATTTCCTGGCAGAGGTTCCTTATTTCCTGGCAGAGGTTCCTTATTTCCTGGCAGAGGTTCCTTATTTCCTGGCAGAGGTTCCTTATTTCCTGGCAGAGGTTCCTTATTTCCTGGCAGAGGTTCCTTATTTCCTGGCAGAGGTTCCTTATTTCCTGGCAAAGGTTCCTTATTTCCTGGCAGAGGTTCCTTATTTCCTGGCAGAGGTTCCTTATTTCCTGGCAGAGGTTCCTTATTTCCTGGCAGAGGTTCCTTATTTCCTGGCAGAGGTTCCTTATTTCCTGGCAGAGGTTCCTTATTTCCTGGCAGAGGTTCCTTATTTCCTGGCAGAGGTTCCTTATTTCCTGGCAGAGGTTCCTTATTTCCTGGCAGAGGTTCCTTATTTCCTGGCAGAGGTTCCTTATTTCCTGGCAGAGGTTCCTTATTTCCTGGCAGAGGTTCCTTATTTCCTGGCAGAGGTTCCTTATTTCCTGGCAGAGGTTCCTTATTTCCTGGCAGAGGTTCCTTATTTCATGGCAGAGGTTCCTTATTTCCTGGCAGAGGTTCCTTATTTCCTGGCAGGTTCCTTATTTCCTGGCAGGTTCCTTATTTCCTGGCAGGTTCCTTATTTCCTGGCATGCAGATTTGCGGTACCCCTGCGCTGGTGGAGTAAGAGCCGCCAGGAACGACGGAAGCTTGGGAAACCATTGAGAATGCTCCGAAGCATGTGGCCAATATCTATTGTGAACCCTGACGAGATCGTGCAGTACCGTACCTCCAGCTACCTCAAGAGGCAGACGGAAACTGGAACGATGCCGTCACCAGCTGAGCTTGTGCGACGACTGGATGACTTCGCAAGGCAGAATCCCAAAAGCAGGACGAGCAAAGCTCTGAAAGCCAAAGAGATATCCTTGGAAGCCTTAGCCGAAGCCATCAGTCACACATGCAGCTTTGCTGAACCTTCACCACTGGAGAGTCTGAAAGGTCTCGGGCAGTGGGGTGATGATGCCAGGCAGTGGTACCTGTCCGAATTTCTAGCAGACAGGCAACGGCAGATGGAGGCCAGGTCTTATGATGACCAGGGCACGAGTGTGCAGACGATTACCATGAAGGTACTAGGGATACCTGCATACTTCTCCAGACAGGTTGAAAACTTATGCGTCAAGCTGGAAGAGCAAGGCCTGATCGTAGATCAGACGCAAGACAGCAGGAGTTTGATCTTCAAGGCTCCCCTCAAGCCTGACCTGGCGAAGGCAGAAGAGATCCCAGCAGTGATCACCTTTGTCCGCAACGAGGCGGCAGAGAAATTCTGGAAAGGAGAAGGTACCTTTAAGGTGGCTGGAAGGAGGATCCTAGCAGTGAACCCAGCAGCCAACCCACCGATCTCGTTCAAGATGCGACCAAAGAAGGAGAACATGGGCAGAGTCGGAATCCTAGCGGAGGTGGCCCAACTCCTTAAGCTCAATGATTCGAGTACAGGTGATATATGTGAGATCTACAGGCAGTTGTGCTTGAAACAGGGCCTAGCAATTATCGACCTGATCCCAAACGCGGGAATGACAGTGAACCTCCCCCCCAAGAGGAACCTGCCGCCAAAGAAGGTGTTTGCAGCGGTAGGAATAGACACAGTCAACCAGAACAGAGAGGTAGACTGGATCGCGACTTGTTCGAGCCTGGAAGTAGCGGACATCGTCCTCCAGGCATTCGATCGACATGGAAAAGATCGAGCAGGAGTCACTTTGGGATTGGTCTCAGAGAATGACAAAATACTGAAATGGTTTTCAGTTCAAATGGAAGCAACGACTATGCTCAAGCATACGAAGAATGCTGTGCGACAGGAGGCGGCAACGGCAACGGGGGCAGAGATGCTGTACTCAGTGCAAATCTCCTCCCCAGTGCCATCAGGGAAGTTCTCTCGAAGTGAGATTGAAAAAATCTGCGCCAGTGACGAAACGGGCAGAGCCAAAGTCATCCGAAACATCCGGAGGTCTGTCGCATGCTGGGACCCACAGGTTGAAAAAGAGCTGCAACGGGTACACATCCAATGTGACGCAGAGACGGGGATGTGGGATGGGTCTGGAATTATTCTCAGGCTACGAAGTGAAAGGAGTGCAAGAAAGATGATGGCTGAATTCCCCACACACCTTCTCTGCTGGCAAGGCACAGTTGAGATCCAGACGACAGCAAGTAGTCTGAACCTCACAGTGTCGCCTCAGGCAACACAGGATCAATCTGACCAAGCGAACCGTGTGGAAAGAGATTGAACTGAACTCAATCATCAACGAAACAAACCTGCCCGACGCGGAAGCAGAGGTAGTAATTGCTGAGATCAAGACAGCTATCGCGGAAGTAGTTAACAGCAAGGAAAGACCTTACTTCGTCTTGACGATGCTGTGCACGACATGCAGGTCGCCTTAGACAGTCCAGGCAACGCGTCCTTCTCCACGCTGCAAGAATGGGCTGATAAAGGCACTGGAGCGACATGGGATACCCAGAGTAAGGGCTTCAAAGAGCGAGTCCAACGAATCGTTGAGAAGCATACATGGAAGGTCGCGAAGCGCAAGCAAAGCGCTTTTGCCCCCAAAGAAGAGAAGCAGTTTAAGACTGACCTGCTCTTCATTGCATTGAATAAATTCCTAGAGGAGACAGTAATCTCTTCGGTAGGAATGCTGGGAGATAACGACGAACTAAAGTTCATGTTGAGCACTGAACTACAGATGAAAGAGGCCGGAATGGAAGAGGAACAGGAGGAAGGGAGCAAGGCGGACGACGCAGAGGGGATGTCACTAGACTCCCCCCCTGCGGCACAAGCTTAATGGACGCAGGAACAGGAGGAGACGAGGGCAGGTGGGACAATTGGCACAAGGGTGAGGGGGAAGGACAAGAAGGTGAGAAAAACAAAGACAAAGAAAATCAAAAAACGACACAAACATTCGACCTCGTAGGGGAGATCCCCTGGAGTCGAAGGGAACAAAACAGAGAATATGGATTAGCGGCGCTACTCAACTCGGGAGAAGCTGGCTTTCTCTCCGAAGATGTTGTGGAGGCGATAATCCTCGAGGCAAGCGAAGGTATCGAACCATTGGAAGACAGATTTCAAGTAGCATGGCTACGAGACAAGAGGTACGCGAACGCGCAAACTAGAAACCAGGTCGAGTCGCCGAGAGGGACTATTGTCCTCCCGAGAATAGTAGCTTGTTTGAGAGATCAAGAGGGAAGGACAAAGAGAGCAAAGCGACTACTAGCCGGGGCAGCTCAGCCATTCTTATTCCCGTGTGTAGAGAATGGCAATCATTGGATTCTACTAATGGCAGATTTTGACACAAAAAGAATACGCATTGTTGATTCACTCAGCACGGCTGAGAGAGACTTGGGGATTGTCAGAAGTCAAAGGGAGGCACAGTTTCAGCTGGACTTCTTCTCTTCCCTGTTCCTGCCTGCTCAAGTCCGAGTTTTGCCCAGATGACATTCGCTTGTAGAAGGAACATGCAACGACATGGCGGGTTTACCTGTCAACTGAGCTACAACAAACAGACAATCACAACTGTGGGATCTTCATACTGTTGCATTTGCTGCTGATCGCAAAGACAAACAGACCGACACAACGAGACATCTCAAAAACAGGTAGGCAGCAAGGCGTCCCCCCACCCCAGCAATGGCTCGAGAGGATGAGGCACCGGCTGCTGGATGCGCTTTGGGTGGAGGATCCAGGAAAAGCGCGCATGCGAGAAACGATCAAAGGCATCTGCAGAGCTTTACAACACGCGCAAGATAAAGGGTACAAGGAATGGCAAGCAGCAGAGGTGACCCAGGCACAAGAGATGGAGCAGGGAGAGCAAGAACCGTGGCAAGCGAGAAACATGGCGGACCTGCGGACATATGAAAGGTCAGAACAGATGGACTCACTACCGCCGCAGGCCACATCGCTCCCCCCAGCGGGCAAGCACAAAGAACAAGCTTCGAACGATGTAAGGGGAACTAGGGAGGAGGAGGAGACGCACTCTCCGGCAAGAGATCGAAGGGGAGTACCACATCAACTTCAATGGGCCAATAGGGAAGAGGAACAAATACTAACAACAGGTAGAAAACCTCACAATGCAATTCGAACAGAAAGATCAGAGCAACCATCATGGGTGGAGATGCACAGAAAGGATAACACCCCAGGCAACATCATCTCTCAAAATGTTAATGGGTGCAGCCAGTTTGTGCTGAAACACATCTTGGGATACCTGATTGAGACATACCAGCCGAGCGTGGTAATGCTGCAGGAGGTCTTGGTAGGGGGGAGGAGGAAAGAGATAGCTCTCCGAACGATGATCAAGAAGGAATGGGGATGCTATCGAGTATTTATCACGAAAGGCACGGGGGGCGGGAGAAAGGGTAAGAGTGACCTACGCCTCATGACATTAGCGCATGCTGACCTTGCACCTCGCCCCCCCCTGCCATGGGAGCGCGAGGTCTCCCAAAAAAGAATACAGGTTTTACACGTTGGCCGCAAAAAAGAAACAATAGTGTTGGCGAACGTACATTTCCCTATCGCATCGGAGGGGAGAGACCGAGACAACATGTGGAAGGCGCTGAGCCAGATGCTCAAGATGGACCCAAACATTAAGCTCAGCATCGTCGGAGGCGACTTCAACGCATCTCGAAAGCTTGCAGAGATCTGCACGAGAGTAGGGTACGGGAGCAACTCGAACGTGCACCGCGCAGATGAGGAAATGGAACGAAACTTAAATGAGCTGGGGCGATATCAGATGGTCACCTGCGAAAAGATGAGCAGAAGCAGTTCGCATTTCACCTTCTCCACATGGTACAAACAGGGCCACCACCAAGCCAAATTAGACCATGTCTTCGCTCTACATCATTCATCTCGCACAGTAAGCCTGATATCCGAGACCGCAGAAGACTGCATCATAGGAGCCGCAGTCGATCACAGGGCACTGGTGGTGAATGTGACTGCGCTAGATGATAAGGGCGAACAATTTATTCCAACGGTTGAAATGCTTACACAAAGGAAGGACCGAGATGCCATTCTTCGACGAAAGAAGCGGGTGGTAGAGATAGAAAAGATATCGGGACGACTAGGCGTGGAATGGGCAATGGCTCTCGACGAGAAGATACAAGCGGCACAAGCTCTACAGCAAGATTGCGACATTATCAATTTGATAACAACTGCCCTTCCCATTAAGGAAATCCCCCTACGAACCTCAGGTGGGAAGCGATACTCATCGAAGATTCAAATGGACCTGAAAAGGAAGATTAAGCAACTTCGCAAGGATCTGAGAAGCGCATCAGAAATCACAGACTATATTGATCGTGCACACAGGGAGTCGAGTATCAACGCCGAACTAAGAGAGACTATGATCAAATTCAAGGAGATCTGCACCGAACAGGACCAACAAACCTTCCTGAAAGCTTGCGAGGAACGCCGACGACGACTGGGCACGATAGGGAGTAAAGAGTCCCAGAATGCAATGGGGAAGAAATCAGACTATAAGCCCAAAGCCCCAATGAGTAGCCAACTGCCAGAGAAATGCCACCCAAATACAATTGAACTCAAAAACAGCGCTGCAGCGGTCAGAGCTAGAGTATTTACAGGACCTGGATCCGCTGATGGAAGCATTCCTGCAAAACAGCTCCAAAGAATCAAGCAAAACTTTTTGGAATGCAAAACATCAAACCTTACTGCACGTTGAGGTCCTCGGGGCGGGAAATCAAACATCAAAGAAGCTCTCCCTCACCGTGGCGCCAGCACATTTGATTGTACAAATCATTCGGGAACTGCTCCCACAACCAGGAGGGTGGCGCCTAGAAGGATACAAGAACATCGAGCAATTTCTCCCTATGAGATTGGCTAGCGAACTCGAAGATGAAACCCACACGGCAACCTTCTTCGCAGTCAACGGCTGCACGACGAATGGAACCTGCGCAAAGGCGGAGTGTCAAACACGAGGACGATTGATCCCGCTATATGACAAAGGTCAGAAGAACGAAGAAACGACGATCCTCTTCTTCTGCAAACAGTGTCAATCATTCACCTCCGTCCAACCACCGGAATTCAACTCTCCCGCGAACATTGATCAACACCCGACCAGGGAAATAGAAATTGCTTTTCCCCTGGAGCCAGGAGAAATTCAGATTTGGATTCAAAAAGTATCAAATCGCAAGGCAGCAGGCATGGATTTGATCTCAAACGAGATCCTGAAAGCTTTACCTGACAGCGCAAAGGAGGAGATAGGAAAAGTGATCAGTAGAGCGTTGACAGGAGACAAAACGTTGTTGAACATGCTAGCACGAGTCAGACTCCTTCCAAAAAACGAGCTCTGTCATGTTCTGGAAAATATGCGTCCTATATGTATCCTCTCGTCGGTGACGCGAATCTTCCAAGCGGTGATAGCACACAGACTGGCAAAAGCAGCTGAGAGGCACAAGCTGTTAACAGATAACCAAGAGGGTTTCCGACCCGAGGGCGGGACGATCCGTCAAGGTCATAGACTACTTAACATCATCGAGGAGGCCCAGAGCAGTCAAAACAACATTATACTGTTATACCTCGACTTTGCCAACTTCTTCAATAACGTCGCGGTTGAATCCATCGCAAAAATCATGGAGGTATATGGATTCCACCAGCGCGATGTCGACGTCGCAGTCAGCTGCAGTCAAGGCATAGCTCTGCAAATTCAGACTGAGAGGTTTGATACAGCAGCAATCCCACTTCTCAGAGGATTACCCCAAGGCAGCCCGGAGACTGCACCTGTGGTCGACAATAAGCCCAAGACCCCGGCTGGGGGCGGAAATGACATGATGCAAGAGGTATTAAGAAAACAAAGAGAGATGAAGGAAAAGCGCAAGGTCCTTGAGGAAGCGGGATCGGGAGCGGGATCGGGAGCGGGATCGCCGCCCGCGGCCTCAAGGCAGCCCACGCCCCCGAAACCGTCGATGATGGACGAATTGAACAGGGCCATTAGGACGCCGGGATTGAGGTCGGCGAGGGACGGCCCCGCAGCCAGGCCCGTGGAGAATCCGGCCAAGACTGGCTATCGCAGGTACGGCAACTTCGTGGACATGGACGTGACGAATGCGAAGTATGCGCTGGGTCTGGTCCAAGCTGAGGCGAACAGCAATGACAATGCCCAATCGATATACCTGGCGGGGATCAACAATATCCTGAAGAAGAAGAGGGCTGGCATCAACGGGAAGGACGACTCGGATGAGGACAGTGACAACCAGTGGTCCGATGATGAGGACATCGACTATGAGACGGTCAGGCACATGCTGGGCAAGATGATGCTGCGCGACATGTTTGCGCTCTACGCCCATGTCGTCGAGAAGGAGTTGGTCACCACCCTGACGGGCCTGGAAGAGATGGAGTCCAAGAGTGACTACAACATGGTAGGCAACGCGCTGTTCACCCTCTACTCGGAAGCTGAATGGGTCAAGGAATGCGTCCAGCTCGTCAAGGTCGCGGACAGCGTCATCCCGGACTTCATCAAGGCGCACGGCCTGCAGCGGTTGATCGATCTGTTCAGCGCAGGGTCCAAGGCATCGAGTGTCAGCAAGACGATCGGCGGCGTGAAGGGGTACACCCTCCAGAAGATCAGGACCCTGGCGGTGCTGGATTGCTTCGATGAGACCCTCGGCGACATCTACGATTGCTGCGTCTATTCCGTCGAGGTGCTCAAGTGCATCATGCTGGCCTCGCGCCTCGTCTGCGCCAGGAAGTACGAGGGCATGCTGATGGACTACTGGCAGAAGAACAAGAAGTACGATAAGCTCTGCCTGAACAGCTACAAGCACGCGGTGGGCCAGACTCTCCTCGGGCCCGTGTTCGACAAGGCCTTCGAGGATATGCAAGGATCCGACGGGCCGTTCTTCGTCCGCAAAGTCGGCGTGGACGCGAAATTCAAGCTCAGCCCGCACCTCGCGGGCTTCAGCCCCATATCCCAGTTCGGCTCCTACGGCCTCGTCTCCACCGACCTCTACGCCTGCTACGGGGAGGAGATGAAGACGTTCAACGGGCTGCAGGACCTGTACCTCCAGTACATGACCTCCCCGCCGGAGTCCGCCGTCGTCCGCTGCGTGCAGGACCGCGTCCGGCAGAGGGTCAACGACCTCGCGAGGGTGAGCGGCATGACGAAGCTGGCGGACTTCGTCGAGGGGCTGGAGGCCAAGCTCGGGTCCGACCGCTTGATGGAGCAGAAGCTCTACCTCGAGTGGATCCTGACGAACAAGGCGGTGTTGAACAAGCTCTACCCCCTCCACTCCTTCGACGACGACGGGTGCTACTACAAGGAGGCCCTGCGGGACACCGCCGCGGAGAGGGAGGGCACGGACGCCCTGGGCGGCAAGAGGTACGAAATCTTCAGCTTTATGAACACCATGAGCTTCAAGAAGCTCCACGTCCTGGTCAAGTACATCGCCGACGAGAAGGTGGACGAGATGTTCATCCAGGACCCGTCGATCGCAGAGCTTGCCTTGAAGGTGGCCTGCATGTACATCGTCGACAGCAACCTCGCGGAGTTCGCCAGGGTCGAGCAGCTGGACAGGGAGGCCGTCGCCTCGCACAGCCTGGGCGCGCACGACGCCGAGCTGTACGACAAGCTCGTCTCGAACCTCCTCGAGTCGTCCAAGGAGCTGGAGGCCATCAAGAGGAACACGAGCCCGGCCGTCGGCGCGGCGCTGGGGGCGACCATCGGCGTTAGTATCAGGCTGCCGCCGTCGGGCCCGCCGCCAGCCTCGGCCCTGCAGGAGGGGGACAGTCTGAGGCTCGCCCCGCTGTCCGTGACCGACCTGCTGACCGCCGACAGCGTGGAGGTGATCGAGAACCTATCCGCCGTCGACCCTTCGCTCGCCAACGTGGTCAACGAGCAGGTGAAGGACTCGTTGCAAGCCGGCAAGCAGATCGAGGTCCCGTCCATGACCCCGCTGGAAGCGCAAGCCATGACCCTGACCTACATCGAGAAGGACATCGAGCATGTGAAGCAGATGATGAGCAGCGGCATATCCGACGCGGACAAGGAATCGATCGTGAAGGGGATCGAGGTCAAGCTCGAGGACTGCGGGAAAAATCTCGGGTCCATCCAAGGCATGTACACACAGTCGGAGCAGCTGTTCGACCGCATCAAGGCTCTCTACGACGCGGAGAAAACGAAGGATCCGAGCTCGGCCACCACCACGACGCTGCACAACCTCACAGTGCAGGCCAGCGCGAAGTTATCCGACATCAAGGACTTCGTGGACGGGGCTAAGCACCAGGTCGCCAGTGTCGAGAAGCTCAAGTCGGACGTGATGTCCTCGCTGAGCTTTTCGTTCTGCACCTCGGAGCAGCTCCGCGCCGACACGTTCGTCGTTTCCGTGCAGAACCTGTTGAAGGAAGCGGATGCTACTCTCCGGCTTCTCAAAGACGATGATGCGGAGGCCGTGAAGATCGAGGCCTTGGCCCATCACACCCCTCCTGCCTCGCCTCGTCCTACTCCCCCTGCCTCGCCTCGTCCTACTCCCCCTGCCTCGCCTCGTCCTACTCCCCCCGCTTCTCCTCGTCCTGCTTCTCCTCTTCATCCCACTCCCCCCGCCTCTCCTCGTCCTACTCCCCCTGCTCCTCTTCATCCCACTCCCCCTGCTCCTCACCCTCCCACTGGTTCTTCTTCGACCTACACCCCGCCTTTCACCCTGCCGCCAGCACCAGCACCAGTAGCGCCAGCCGCCATGGGACCGCTGCCCGGGGCGCCGCTGGACCCGTTGCAGGTGCAGCTCGTGCTCCACCGGATGGTGGCCGACATCAGCGCCATCATGCAGTACCAGGTCACCAACGTGCAGAGGCTGGTGGAGAAGGAGGTCGTGGTGGAGAAGGATCTCGCCGACCTGAAGAGCGGCAAGTACCAGGGCAAGCCGCTCTACGGCGCGGCGGTGTCATCCAAGCTGGAGGGCCGGGCGGCTGCGCACAAGCCTCGCAAGTAGCTCCCAGTACAGCAGCCCTCCCCTCTCGTTCACCCGCTCGTGGAGGACCACCAGCACGGCAATCACCTGGATGGTGAAGATGGAGAGGAGGAACAGCGCGAGGAAGCGGGTGGTGGACGGCGTGATCCGCGCCTGCGTCACGAAGCACGGCGGCGCCCTCGCCTGGTGCCCCCTGTTCATGATTGTGTGTTGCTGGCGATGGTTGGGTGGTTGGGCCGTTTGCTTTTATTTTATACATGAAGACCGTCCATGACTCACGTTGCCGCTGGGACGAGCAGGGAGCGGGCCGTGCCGTCCTGCCCCTTCCTCTTCCTCCCCTTCCTCCCCTTCCTCCCCACCGCCGCGGCCTCCTCGTCCTCGTCCTCCTCGTCGTCCTCCTCCAGCCCCTCCCCGGGGCCCGGCCCGTTGGCGCGCTTCTCCAGCTCCGCCTCCGCCTCCGCCGGCGACGCCCCCTGCTGCAGGTGGGGGGTGATGCTGATGGTGACGTTGGGGTCGGGCCCGCTGACGAAGGTGCTGTGCTGCTGCCCGTCCATCTTCATCCACGCGTCGTAGCGGTGGGGGTCGACGGTCTTGCCCCGCATGAACGCGATGCTGGTGTAGACGTTGACGAGCAGGTCGGCGCAGATGCGGATGAAGAGGAAGTCCACCTGGGAGAGCATGACGAAGAGCGAGAAGACCCCCATGACGCAGCAGTAGAGCGTCCAGACCTGCGTGATGATGATGCACGTCATCTTCGAGTAGGGGAGGAACTTGGTCTTGTGGTCCTGGATGGTGTTCTGGATCCACGGCATGATCGCGTCCCCGACGAAGGCGTTGATCGCCGTCGAGACGAAGGTGAACACCGCGATGCAGCTCCACTTGTACCACGTGTCCAGCTCCACCCCCATCACCTTGGAGTGCTTCCCGGGGCCGAACTTCATGAAGTGCGAGTCCATCACCCCCAGCTCCGAGAAGATGGCCAGCACCATCGTCATCCACGTCATCAGCACCACCGACGTCAGCCGCTTGTCCTCGAAGAAGCGGTTGATCAGCTCCATCGCTGTCCGATCGTCCCCCCTCCCGCCCTGCCCCGCCGCCCGTTAACTACCCGTGGGGGGGCCGGAGGATGAAACACTGTACGCCGCGCTGGCCTCGGCGCACTCCCGCAGCACGCACGACTCCTTGGAGATGGCCGCCAGCGTCGACCGCGGCACGTGCACCATGCTGCACACCCGCTGGATCACGATGTTGCACACGTTGTCCTTGATCTCCGGCCCCAGGTGGCTCCCCGAGCACCTCACCGCCGCGCAGAACTGCGTCAGCACGTCCTCCGCCGGCAGGTAGCGCTTCGGCCCCCGGTAGTTGAGCTGCGCCATGCCCCCTCCCCCCATCTGCGTCGATAGCGTCGCCAGCCCGCCCGCCTGCATCTCGTTGATCGCCCCGTTCAGGAACGCCTTCTGCTCCGGCGTCATGCACCCGAACGGCAGGATCGCCATGTTGCAGTCCTTGAGCGGCGCCAGCCCCGTCTTCGTCACGCAGAGCGACACCGGCGTCGTCATGAAGGTGCACAGGGTGTGCGTGATCGGGTCGTTGATCTCCACCGTGCAAGAGTTGCACATGTACAGCAGCATCCCCCGCAGCGCCTCCCCCCGCAGGAACATCTCCACGAACCGGTCCATGATCTCCCCGCAGTGCTCCGACGGGTCCACCTCCCCCTCCTCCCCCTCCTCCACCGGCTCGTGCTTCGACTCCTCCGCCATCCCCCTCTGTCCCCGCCTCCCTCCCTCCCTCCCGGACCATGGCAGTTGGCGTTTGTTTTTTTTTAATGATCCGCTCTACACCCAGGATGCATATGCTGGGGGGGTATTTAGAAGCCGGAACCCGGCGAAAGTTCATATGCATTCTAGCAGTTGTCGTGCAGCTCCTCCAGCCGGTCGTGGATGATCCCGACGGCCAGGTTCAGGTGCGTCCGGAGGTGGTTGCAGGCCCTCTGGAAGCTCTCCACGTGCGGTGTCCCCGGCAGCGACAGCCTCCGGCAGCAGATGTCGTAGTACCGCAGCAGCGACTTGGCGCTGTTGTAGCACGCCATGTAGGAGCGGTAGGACATCGCCATCCCCCGGTTCACCTCCCTCTGCATGTCCTGGTTCCGCTTGGCAAAGTGCGAGAGCATCCCCCCGTCCCCCGTGAAGGCGTCCATCGCCTGCGCGAACTCCAGGTCCAGCGCCGGCACGGGGCCCGGGACCCTGCACGCCCCCTGCGGCCCCAGCAGCGCCTCCGACGCCTGCCTGATCGCCGCCTGGTAGTGCAGCACGTTCAGCTCCACGTCCGGGTGCAGCCCCGCCAGCCTCCTCCGGTAGATGTCGGCCAGCCTGCTCGCGACGCTGAGCCTCTGCTGGCACGACGCCCTCGCCAGCGGGTTGTCCGGCACCTGCCTCTCGGCCAGGAAGCGGAGCACGTGCTCGAGCTCCTTCCGCAGCCCGCCTCCCCCGGGCTCCTCCCTCGCCCTGGTGCTGAGCAGCGTCCTCGCCAGCCCCAGCACCTCGGGCTCCGCCGCCTCCTCCCCGTCCCTCCAGCCCTCCAGCCCGCCACCGTCCCCGGCCTGCAGCAGGGCGGAGAAGGCCTTCCGCATAGCCTGCACCTCCGCCACGATCCTCCCGGCCTTGGCGCCCACGAGCTTGATCTCGGGGCTGTTGTCCGCCAGGCCCAGCTCTCCACCAGCCTGTCCAGCACCCTCGTCTCCAGCGTGCAGAACAGCTGCTGCGGCGCCATCCCCATCCCCGACGCCTGCAGCGCCAGCGCGGCCCAGCACTTCTCCAGCCCGTTGGCCATCGCCACGAACACCTCCGCCTCCGTGGAGATGGAGGAGCGCAGCGCCCCGGCCTTCTCCCGCTTGGCGTTCTCCCCCATCGGCCGCTCGTGGATGGCCGCCAGCCTCTGCACCGACCGGTGGATGCGGTGGATGCTGTCCCCCGCCCCGACCAGGTGCAGGTCCCGCGCCCTCACCAGCTCCCCGACCCCCATCCTCTCCGCCTCCTCCGCCCGGAACTCCGACAGCAGCTGCAGGAACCGCCGGCACTGGCTCGCCTGGTTCTGGTGGTAGCGCACCAGCGACTCGTCGTCCATCGCCAGCAGCCCGTCCACGTGCCTCTCGTGCAGCTGGAAGAACATCCCCCGCCGCTCGATCAGCGCGTCCAGCCTCTCCCGCATCCCGAGGAGGTCCTCCCGCAGCCCCTCGGCCACGATCTCCTGCCTCAGCGCCCGGTCCACCCGCGCCTTGCAGGCGTACGGCGTGCTGCTCCGCTGCGGGAACGTGCCCTCCAGCTCCGAGCACGCCGCATCCATCCTCGCCATCAGGCCCACCACCTCATCGTCGTACGAGCCCCCCGTCCTCGCCCACACCCCCGCGTGGCTCTTGATCGGGCTCCTTATCCTGGGCTCGGCGCTTGGTTCTTTTGGCTCTGTTGGCTCTATTGGCTCTATTGGCTCTGTTGGCTCTATTGGCTCTATTGGCTCTATTGGCTCTATTGGCTCTATTGGCTCTATTGGCTCTATTGGCTCCTCAGTGGTTGGCTCTTTGGTGATTTGTTCAGGGATTGGCTCAGCCTGGATTGGCTCGTCCAGCTCGCCCTCGACAATCTCGCCGATGGCCATGCTCTGCAGCTCCCGCAGCGACTGCTCGATGTCCTCCGTCACCGCCACCGTCCGCAGCAGCTCCACGCGGCTCTGCAGGAGCAGCTGCCGGGCGGCTTGGCCCTCCGGCCCTCCCGCGGAGGCGGCCTGGCTCTGGGCCTCGATCGCCGCGTGCAGCGCCGACTCCCTCCCCCGCTGCTCCCTGAGCCTCTCCTCCATGCTCCCCAGCTCCTCCGACCACGCCCCCGGCATGGTTTCCGGCCAGGGGGCCCGGGTGACATAAATACGGATTGCGCGCCGTGCGCCGAATAACTATAAAGCCTCCCGCCCCCCGGGCCGGCGGCAACTCCGGGCCATGGATGCCGCCGCCCAGCTCTACGTCCAGCAGCACCACCTCGAGCAGAACCTCCAGCACCAGAGGCAGCAGCAGCAGCAGGCCCAGCGCCCGGCCTACCGCCCCTGCTGGCTCTGCAGGTACTACTCCGCCTCCTGCCCCTACATGCGCGAGATCATCGAGTACGTCAACGACTCGGCGCTCAACATCGCCGAGGAGGAGATCGTCGAGCAGGTCTACACCATCATAGCGAGCAAGTGGCCGCAGGAGAACGTCTCCCGCGAGGCCATCCGCACCCACTTCACCCAGCACTCCGTCTCCCAGAACCTCATCTTCGCCAGGAACGTCCGCGACATGAACCACCTCGTCAACATCGTCCGCGCCGGCGTCACCACCGTCGAGATGCACACGGGCAACATGGTCGTCGACGACAGGATGGCCAAGCTCTACCTCAGCATCGTCTCGCAGATCACCGCCATCTTCAAGAACGACGGCAAGAGGCCCGCCCTCTCGGACAAGGCCAAGGCGGGCGGCGAGAAGGCCGCCGCCTCCAACCGCCCGGACGAGGCCTAGCGCGCGCCCCACTCAGACCCTCGGCGTGAAGGCGATCGGCACGATCCCCTCCTCCGTCACCGTCCCCCGCCGCTTCTTCCCCGGGTGCAGGTCCTGCGGCCCGCAGGCCCCCTGCACCGCCAGCTCGATCTTGAACGGCACGCTGCTGAACAGCGTCCGGTTCGAGCTCCGCACCGCCTTGAACAGCATGCTCGGCGTCGTCCGGCACGGCGTCAGCATCACGAACTCGGGCACGTTGCCCAGCTGCAGCACCTCCGTCACGTACCGGCTGCAGAAGGTGCGGTCCGGCGGGTTCCGGCTGATCAGCGGCAGGATCGCCAGGTACATCCCCAGCCCGTCGAACCCCACGTTGTGCGCCGCCCGCAGCCGGCAGTGCCGGTACATCGCCTGGTAGTCCCTGTCCTCCACCGTGAACGTCTCGATGCGGTAGTGCGGGTTCGCGTACGTCCGGTTCCGGAAGAACACCGTCTCCCCCGCGTACACCGAGCTCGCCATCCCGTCCTCGAAGCGGATCTCCACGTGCACGTACGGCGGGTCGAACCACGACACCAGCCGGTTCATGAAGTGGTCGTTGGGCTGCGCCTGGTAGAAGAGTAGCTGTACTATCCTCGTCTGCGGCATGCTGCGGGGCTGCGAGGTACGGAGAGGTACGGAGAGGGGGGCTTTGGGACTACCTTTTCTCCTTTTTCATTAAATATTGGACTATACCACGATTACCATGATTACGCCCCTGCCCCTCACCTCGCCGACTGGTCGCGGATCACCTTCCACAGGCTGCCGGAGCTCAGGTTCACCTGCGAGGGCTTGGCCTCGGAGCGGCTCGTCTCCGCCAGCCTCCTCAGGCTCTGGTTGATCGACTCCTTCGAGGAGAGGCTGATCTCCTTCGCCGCCGACGCCTGCTTGGGGGCCGCCGGCGCCTGCTTGGGGGCCGCCGGCGCCTGCTTCCCCGCCTGCTTCCCCGACGCCTTGGCGGGCACCGGGGCGGGCTCGGTGGCCTTGCTGCTGATGCGGCTCTTGGCCTGGTAGCGGCCGCCGCAGTTCTGCTTCAGGTTCCTCTCGATCATCGCCTGCAGGTCGCGCTTGCTGACCGCCGCGGGGGAGGGCGGGGAGGCCCGCTCCTCGTCGGAGCTGTAGTCCTCCCACGCCACGCTCTTGGGCCCGTCCTCCGGGGGCGGGGGCTCGTCCTCCATGATCTCGATGCCGTCGCGGAAGTCCAGTGTGTCCGCGATGCCGTAGTTCGCGGGGGGGTGGTAGGGGGAGCTGAAGCCGCCCGCGACTACCGCGCGGGAGGGCGCGCCAAGGGCCGACGAGGCCATGGAGCGGTAGTGGTTCGCCTGGGCGTAGGGGTCGGCGAAGGGCTGTGCGGCGGAGCCGGTGGAGGTGGCGTGCCCGTACACATCGGATGGGGGCCTTCGCGACATTTCTCCTTCCCCCCACCCCCCGCGATACGCTTAAATAAGCGCCGCCGCGCGCGTCGATGGGCGGGTCGGGTAAAGGCCCCGCCCTCCCCGACCTTCACACCGCCGCGCAGTCGTAGCGGTAGTTGTTCATGATCCCGTAGAGGAGGAGGTTCAGCGAGACCGCGATCCCCAGGTAGCTCACCACCGTGTACGCCAGCCGCTCGGACACGCCGCCCTGATCACTGCCCATGCCCTCTCCCGCGCCTCACCGCCAGTGCCCCCACGCTAAATACACCGTCACCAACAGGAAGGTGTTGCAGACGGCGTACAGCACCCGGCACTCCACCACGTGCTCCATCACCCGCTTGCTCCCCGTGTGGTAGCCCACGATCATAAACTCGAGCAGGATCTTGAAGATGAAGATGAAGATCACCCCGTCGATGTCCTGCCGCAGCTTCGCCCACACGAACATCCACAGCAGCAGCACCACCATCCCGCACAGCGTCCGCGCCAGCGACTGCAGCCCGTTCTCCTCCCCCTCCCGCGGCGCGATCACCACCTCCACCTGCGCCCCGATGATGTAGGCCAGCAGGACGCACGAGTCCAGCTGCCGCGGGAAGCACACGAAGGAGATGATCGCGAAGTTGCAGAACACCATGCACACCGAGAAGCAGAAGACCCAGTGCGTGTGGTCCTGCAGCGACTCCCCGCAGTAGTCGTCGTCGGGCGAGATCTTGCTGCAGTGGTGGCTGCTCTCGGGTAGCTTCAGGAACGTGTAGATCACGTAGATCGTCAGGAGCATCACCGCGCTCAGCCCCACCGTCAGCGGGTTCAGCCGGTACAGGAACAGCCGGTTCCCCCCGTCCACCGCCACCCCGTCCAGCATGTGCACGGGCATGCTGTCCCCTCCCATCACCACGTAGGTCGCGTTGCCCGAGAGCAGCTGCTGCACCGTCGTGGGCGAGAGCTTCGTGTCGTACAGCGCCACCTCGGGCCCCACCACCTTGGACGTCAGCGCCAGGAACACGATCGCCACCACCGCCTGCAGCATCACGAAGGCGAGCGTGAAGGCCATGGTGTTGTCTCCTCCCCGCGGCCCCCGCCCCGCTTTACTAGGGCCGTCAGACCATGCCGAGACAACCGTCCTTCCGGCAGCTCATCGGCGTCACCGCCACGTGACTCTGCACGAAGAGCAGCCCGAAGATGAGCACCGTCGTCAGCACCAGCGTCTGCTTGTTCTCGAAGTTGGCGTCGATCACCATGCTCAGCACCACGCAGAGCAGCACCAGCACGCTGCACACCACCGACAGGATCCTCCGCCACGACGTCGACATCAGGTAGAAGAACAGGCACACCACCGCCAGCCCCGGCAGGTGCCGCGTCAGCGACAGCGTCCCGTTCGAGACGATCACCGACACGCCCGAGCCCGCCAGCAGCGTCGCCCCCGCCGCCGCCAGCAGCGACCGCCTCGGCCTCCCCGCCTCCATCCCGTGGAACACCATCGTCGCCGACAGCAGCGGCAGCGCCGACAGGATCGCCAGGTTCAGCGCGAACACGTTCCCCCGCCCCTCCAGCAGGCACGTCGCCGCGATCACCAGCGTGAAGGAGAGCACGTACCCCGTCCTCACCAGCTCCGGGCTCCGCACGTCCTCCAGCCCCAGGCTCCCGCACACCGACGCCGCCGGGCTGTCCCCCAGGTCCTTCGAGGAGGAAGCGCTGATCTTGTCCGAGGCCGGCACCGTCCTCGCCTGGTACCGCGCCGCCACCCCCCTCACCTGCAGCCCTGACCCCGGCGCCTCCCCTCCTGCCGAGGGCGGCGAAAGCAGCCCCAGCGCCAGGCCCACTGTTTGCTGCTGCGATCCCTGAGACTGCGCCGGCCCGCTGATCGGCAGGCGGAAGCCGGCACGGGCCCGCCCCACCAGGCTCACGTCGAAAGTGTCGCTTTTCGAAGCACCGTTTTTTGCCTCGTTCGGCAACGTTGCTGACTCCATCGGTGCCGCTCGGCCGTCCCGCTGCCTCGTTTGCGCCGCGCGCTCGCCCCTCATATATCAGGGGTGGGGCGCGAGGATTTCCTCCTTGTAAGCAGATCCGAGTTTTGTAGGTGTGACGGTGGGTGCCTTCGAAGCATATCCCAGAACCCCACTCACAGGCATCCGGAACCCCTGCCGGGCCCGCCCCACCAACGAGACATCAAACGCTGAACCGTTACCCCCGTTACCCATCCCGCCATTTTTTGGCTCCGACCTGCCCGTCCCGTCGCTGTCCTCGCCGCGGTAAAGGCTCTCCATCGCTCGCTGCACCCCGCCGTGCTCCGTTACGCAGGTCTGGGTGGGCCACATATATCAGTGAAGGGCATCCGGCAGATCAAAGGTGGGGTGGAGTTCGTGTTTCACGACTCGTATGGTAAACAAGGAAGTCCATCGCGGCAGAAGTAAAGTGTGGAAGAGGATGCGGCGCAAGCAAAGTACAAGTGCGCGGAATGGCAAGAGGGATTATGGAACGGAATCTGTGTGTGTTCGTGTTCTTATTACAATGTTTTTTATACAAGGTATTAATTCACAAATTAGTTACACACCGCCTACGTGCCCACTAAACACTTATTCCGCCAGTGGTATCATGACAGCATGGGAAGATTCATGTACAGGAGCGACTGGAAGTTGTTCAACATTCTGGTCTACCTCTACATACAGCGGAGTCACATCAGGACTTGCAATTGACAATGCTTATACATTACCGAATTATGATTGTGGTTCAAGTTCGTGTAAGACCACAACCACCTACTGGTACATAGATATGCTTACGGAGCGAAGTATTCAGCACGTAAGGATATGGGGAAGGACGGATTGTTGTTTTTCAAGGGATTCTAATCTTTTAGTCTACATAGGTAATGATCCAAGTACTGCGAACATTGTGAATAATGATTATTGTGGTACAACTGGCACCCTCGGTGGTATCGGTTGGGCTGTTAGTATGGAATGTAACTTGCGTGGAAGGTATCTATGGGTTTACAAGGTATACGGTACAGCGGATGTACAAAATTGGGTAGATATCGCAATCAATGGATGTAATTCATGTCCGTTAGGGAACGTGACCACGGGAACCGGATCGAATTCTTTAAGTAGCTGTGTTACACCAACTCAGAATAGTGTTGCACTTTGTGCAATCGGTTCATATGCCGATGATGGAAATAGCGTCTATTCCAATGCATATCAGGCATTTGCAAATCTTTTGCAAAAGATTTAGGGTTTAGGGTTTAGGGTTTAGGGTTTAGGGTTTAGGAGCGCCGGTTATTTCAGGCAGCGCCGGTTATTTCAGGCAGCGCCGGTTATTCAGGCAGCGCCGGTTATTTCAGGCAGCGCCGGTTATTTCAGGCAGCGCCGGTTATTTCAGGCAGCGCCGGTTATTTCAGGCAGCGCCGGTTATTTCAGGCAGCGCCGGTTATTTCAGGCAGCGCCGGTTATTTCAGGCAGCGCCGGTTATTTCAGGCAGCGCCGGTTATTTCAGGCAGCGCCGGTTATTTCAGGCAGCGCCGGTTATTTCAGGCAGCGCCGGTTATTTCAGGCAGCGCCGGTTATTTCAGGCAGCGCCGGTTATTTCAGGCAGCGCCGGTTATTTCAGGCAGCGCCGGTTATTTCAGGCAGCGCCGGTTATTTCAGGCAGCGCCGGTTATTTCAGGCAGCGCCGGTTATTTCAGGCACCATGGCTGCACGCGTGGTGTAGGGGAAGCTGCCAGGGCGCCAAGGAAGCTCAGGCAGCGCCGGTTATTTCAGGCAGCGCCGGTTATTTCAGGCAGCGCCGGTTATTTCAGGCAGCGCCGGTTATTTCAGGCACCATGGCTGCACGCGTGGTGTAGGGGAAGCTGCCAGGGCGCCAAGGAAGCTGCAAGCGAGAGGTTTGTATACTTCAAATAGCTTTCTAAGTATGGTTCTTCAGTATGATGAAAATGTTCGCAACCTGCTGTATCGGAGATCATGCCAATACACGCAGAGCGGACTTGTGGATGCCTCTGTCCTCGAAGCTGATCTCGTCGAGAGGGTGAAGAGCTTCGCGAAGCGTTATCCGAACAGCAGGACAGCCCAGGCTTGCAAGGCTGTGGAGGGATGCACCCCCGACGCTATCGCAGAAGCCATCCGCTCGACATGTCAGCAGGCACGACGTGAGCTTCTGCAAGAAGCGATGACTGGATGGAGTGACGCATCCAGAGAGTGGTTTATGCAGCAGATTGAGGAAGCCAAGAAGGAGAAGGTCGAGACATACACCGCCTCAGCAGGCAACGAGGTAACTTCCTTCATCTCCATGACTCTCCTGGGCATCTCCTCGGTGTATGTCAACCATGAAGAAAAGCTGAAGAAGAAATTTGAAGAGATCGGACTGATCGTAGACTCAGTGCAAGAGAGTAAAGCAATCATGTGGAAGGCTCCGTATAGACCCGAGATAGCGAGTGCTGAGGAGATCCCGGTGACTGTTTCCTTCCTCCGCAATGCACAAGCGGAGAAGCTCTGGCAGGGAAGAGAGGACTTCGCGATCGATGGTCGCAAGTTCACAGCTGTACATGTGAGCATCGTGCACGATCGATCTTTCAAGATTCGAGCCAAGAGAGGACCCTGGGGCAAAGGGGGCAGCTTGGCAGAGCTGACTCACCTGCTAACCTTGGGCGGCATGACAACGGCTGAGATAGCTGCCGTCTATCGCTATCAGCTGCTGCGCCAGTCCCTTGCAGCGGTCCAACTCCAGCCGCTGGCAGGCATGCTGGTCGCTGGGGCGCCAGGACAGCAAGTCCACAAAGGCTTAGGTCAGAAAGGCTTCATCGCTGTAGGGGCCAACGTCATCTGGAGACAGAGGGAGGTGGAGTGGATCGTCTCCTCGAGCTGCCCAGAGGCGAATGATACAGCATTTCGAGCTTTCCGAGAGAGCGAAGCGATGGAGGGAGTACACCTGACTCTGTTCAGCGAGGACCCGAAGATCAGAGAGGCGCTCGCAGTCGAGTTGACAGCTGATCGCTTTGTGTCCAGAAATAAGTTGAAGAAGGCATCAAGGATGCAGAAGAAGGCAGGCGGCAAGGACGGCAAGGAGATCAAGATCATCATCAAGTCGACGGCGGCATCTGGTCGCTTCACGAGGAAGGAGATGGAGGGGCTGTGCAACGGCGGCAACACGTCTATCGCAAGAGTCAAGAGAGTCTTGTTGGAGATCGCTAACAGGCTCGAGATCAACGTTGAAGGCATCGACATGGAGGAGGATTTGAACACCAAGTCCTGGAACGGGTCCAAGCTATGCATCCTCCTCGGCTCCACGGAGGATGCTCGACGCATGATGAAGGAGCTGCCCTTCTATCTCGAAGGCGCAGCAACCAAGCTCGAAGCAGTCGGCTTCGACAAGGAGCCTGACTCTGAGGCGGCTGGTCAGCGGGGCACCAGCGACGCAGCGCAGCGACAGGAGGAGAGCGAGGGAGAGTGGCTGGAGTTTACAGACCTGGAGAGGATCACAATGGAGGCAGCATCTCCGTCAAGCCAAGAGGACATGCAGCTCGTCAGCGAGCTGTCAGCAGTCATCGAAGATGCAGCTTCTTTGAACGAGGCAGGGACGAGCGAGCCGATCAAGCTGGTCCTGGACAAGGCCGTTGGCAACCTCCACGACACCTTCTACTCTCCGGGGAGCCTGGAGTTCATGTCGCTGGGAGAGTGGGCGAAGATGCCAGAGGAGCAGGGAGTGGGACGCAACGCGCTCAAGGAGAAGCTGGGGAAGTGGCTGCAGAGCAAGCGCTGGACTCGCGTGCAAGGAGAGAGCAAGAAGGCAAGGAGGGGCAGCGCGTTCTCGCCACGGGCAACGGCAGCTGCTGAGCTTGAGCAGGAGGCGGAGAGCGACGACATAGAGCGTCGATCTCTTAGCCTCCTGTTCATAGCACTGAGTAAATTCGCAGAGATGCATGTGCTGGCCTGCTCGCTGAAGGTGGACAAGAAGGACCGACTGCGAGTGGAGATGAGGGAAGATGACGAAGAAGAGGAAGACATGGAGGAAGAGCAAGGCGAGGGCGAGGAAGAAGACGGGGCGAGCCCGTACCGAGCTTGAGCTGAGCCCAAGGTAAGGAGAGAAGGTAGGAGGCGACCGAAGGCCAAGGTGAGGAGAGGCAACTCTCCTGACTGAGGCTGAGGAAGCCAAGAGAAGACAGCAGAAGTAGAGAGTAGAAAGACGCCTCAGAAGCAGGGTTCGCATTGTAGGCCGTGTACTCCCAGTGCTCGAGCGCCTCTTTAGACTAGGATCAAATTGCACAAGCCCACAACGAGGCCGAGCAACATTCTAGCATTCTAATAAACTCACATAATTAGGGTTTAGGGTTTAGGGTTTAGGGTTTAGGGTTTAGGGTTTAGGGTTTAGGGTTTAGGGTTTAGGGCCGGTTATTTCAGGCACCATGGCTGCACGCGTGGTGTAGGGGAAGCTGCCAGGGCGCCAAGGAAGCTGCAAGCGAGAGGTTTGTATACTTCAAATAGCTTTCTAAGTATGGTTCTTCAGTATGATGAAAATGTTCGCAACCTGCTGTATCGGAGATCATGCCAATACACGCAGAGCGGACTTGTGGATGCCTCTGTCCTCGAAGCTGATCTCGTCGAGAGGGTGAAGAGCTTCGCGAAGCGTTATCCGAACAGCAGGACAGCCCAGGCTTGCAAGGCTGTGGAGGGATGCACCCCCGACGCTATCGCAGAAGCCATCCGCTCGACATGTCAGCAGGCACGACGTGAGCTTCTGCAAGAAGCGATGACTGGATGGAGTGACGCATCCAGAGAGTGGTTTATGCAGCAGATTGAAGAAGCCAAGAAGGAGAAGGTCGAGACATACACCGTCTCAGCAGGCAACGAGGTGACTTCCTTCATCTCCATGACTCTCCTGGGCATCTCCTCGGTGTATGTCAACCATGAAGAAAAGCTGAAGAAGAAATTTGAAGAGATCGGACTGATCGTAGACTCAGTGCAAGAGAGTAAAGCAATCATGTGGAAGGCTCCGTATAGACCCGAGATAGCGAGTGCTGAGGAGATCCCGGTGACTGTTTCCTTCCTCCGCAATGCACAAGCGGAGAAGCTCTGGCAGGGAAGAGAGGACTTCGCGATCGATGGTCGCAAGTTCACAGCTGTACATGTGAGCATCGTGCACGATAGATCTTTCAAGATTCGAGCCAAGAGAGGACCCTGGGGCAAAGGGGGCAGCTTGGCAGAGCTGACTCACCTGCTAACCTTGGGCGGCATGACAACGGCTGAGATAGCTGCCGTCTATCGCTATCAGCTGCTGCGCCAGTCCCTTGCAGCGGTCCAACTCCAGCCGCTGGCAGGCATGCTGGTCGCTGGGGCGCCAGGACAGCAAGTCCACAAAGGCTTAGGTCAGAAAGGCTTCATCGCTGTAGGGGCCAACGTCATCTGGAGACAGAGGGAGGTGGAGTGGATCGTCTCCTCGAGCTGCCCAGAGGCGAATGATACAGCATTTCGAGCTTTCCGAGAGAGCGAAGCGATGGAGGGAGTACACCTGACTCTGTTCAGCGAGGACCCGAAGATCAGAGAGGCGCTCGCAGTCGAGTGACAGCTGAT
>NW_005434540.1:0-680 GCF_000315625.1 Guillardia theta CCMP2712
GCTTTTAATGGTCAGTGGGCCGTACTAGGTAACGGAGGCGAGCTGGGAGTCGAGATCATCGTCACGGTGGACGGGCGGGCGGTGGGAGGGCGAGGGACAGCAGTATTCCAGTACAGGGAGTGGGCGGAGGCCACCAGGGTAGAGCCGAGGTCAGGGCCGGCAGGAGGAGGGCAGAGAGTCATTGTGCGGGTCGCAGGAGGGGAGATCAGACGGATGGAGGCAGTGTGGTGTCGTGTAGGGTCGAGGACCGGCGAGGTCTCCTTGGGAGTGGGGGTAGGCGGGGGGGGAGCGGAGTGCCGGATGCCAGCTCATGAGCCAGGGAACGTGACCGTGGAGGTAAGCGTCAACGGAGTGGACTGGGGAGGGAGGGCCGGGAGATACGAGTACACGGAGGAGTGCATGGTGAGACGGGTAGAGCCGTCGTCAGGTCCGGCTGAGGGGGGTACGGAGATAACGCTGTACGGGGCTGGGTTTAGCCGGATGGGGCCTTTGACATGCCGGGTAGGGGCGACGTCAGTAGGCGACTTCAGGGTCTTGTCGGACGAGGCAGGAACATGCAGGACACCCGGGCTCCAGAGGAGAGGAAGGGAGCAGTTGACGTCGGGCTGGCGAAAGTTGCATAGGATGTGGGAGAGAGGAGGGTGTGCTAGGGGCGACCCTTTCTCCTATCGAGCGTCCGT
>NW_005434540.1:780-3688 GCF_000315625.1 Guillardia theta CCMP2712
GATCCAACCGTCGGTGGTGTACGGTCGTAGCGGGGTGAGGCTTTTGATCGAGGGGGAGGGTTTCAGGGCAGGGGAGAGAGGATATTGCAGGTATCAAGGGGCGAGGTGCGGAGACCAGGTTTGCAGCAAGACTGAAACCACAGGCGGCACGATACTCTCCTCGAGAGCGATGACTTGTCCGTCGCCGAGCCGGGAGGCGTACGATGCGGAAGGGCTTGCGAGGGTGACTATAGAGATTGGCGGGGCAGAATACACCGGGGCAGGCATGCAGGTGCTCTACGGGAGGGAAGCGACGATATCGGCACTGATACCAAGCTCGGGTCCGGAGGGAGGAGGGGCGCTGGTGACGGTGGTCGGCTCTTGGATAAGCGGGGTAGGGGGTGCCGGGGTGTACTGCCTTTTTGGGGCAGGACAAGGAAGCAGGGCAGCTGGGCGGGTGGTATCGTCGAGCATGGCGCTATGCTCGACAAGCCATTTGTTTCCTTCTAACGCAAGCTTTTGCTTGTCGGATTCTCATTCTAGGTGTTTATCAAACTTGTTTCATTTTACAGTGTTTTCTGTCCTGTCTTCTTCGTTTTCAGCAAGGCGTCGACCCAGGAGACTTGTCATCAATGGTATTAAGGCTCCAAATGCTCAATCACATCAAGTTTTGGTGCATGGTAGCGAGTTTTGGAATTCTTCTGATATCCATTGCATTTTCCGATTAGCTTCTTCTTCTCAAATGCTGTATTTCGATGGCAAGTTTCTTTCGTCTAATCAAACTTTATGCTTACTATCGTTGTATTCGTTGCATTTCTTTGATCAAATGTACATCATTCAGGATGGGTTAATTTCAAATTTTATTCATTTCAAATATTCAAATCTTATTAGAGTACTTTCTGTGATGCCGGAATATTGCTACTACAGCGTCTCCTGTACGCTTTCGTTCATGCTCGATCAACCTCAAAATTGCAGCGATCTTGAGGTCAAAGTGGGAAATGATCCTTGTGTGATGTCATCTCCTTCTTTTGGCATTACAAATTTCTGTAGTTGCATAGTTTCTTCGACATCCATCTCGAACTCTAGCTTCAATGTGTACTCTACTCAGGCAGAGATTCAGTCCAATGTTTCAATCAATATTTTGGACATACCCAAGATCATAAAAGTAAGTTTCTGGGATGATTCGGTGCAATTTCAGTCTTTTCTTGTCATAGACTTCGATTTTATGATGGACGACGATCCCTTCATACTTGTAAATGAAAGTTTAGCAAGTTGTCGAAGATCAATACTTTCAACAATTATCTGCTTTCTTGATTTTCAACCTCTCCTAACGACAAGCTTCAGACAATTTACACTGTGTTTTGGATTTTATCAGCATCCCGGATGGAAAAAGTGTGAAACTTATGATGCATTGCTTTGCCGAAAAGAACTCAAAGTATTTCCCACAACAGGACCAGCGTACAGTGGGTTTCATGTAACATTTTCAATCGGCTTTTCCCATGCAAGCTGGAAAACTGATGATACCAAAGTATTGTTGGCTAACGTATCATATACAAAGCGTCCTGTCCCGATTGATGTCAAATTCATGGGGCGACATTATGCTTCCAGCTGGACTAGTGTCATTCCATCCAAGGTTGGTAAAGGAAAGATCAAATTAGAAATTCTGGTAGATAACCACATGAAATTTGAACGAGAACTACTCTTATTCGAGCCAACAATCATTCACTTTGTCAATCCCTCAATTGTTTCCACACTGCAAGCAACTTTGATAACCATTTGGGGTTCAAACTTTTGTGCCACAGGTCAAAGTTCGCACCAATCGTGCATTGCGATGGTCGGAAACCAACAATTCGGATGCAGACTTTGGAGTTGTACTCAGGCAATCTTCCTCTTGAATAGAAGTGAATATGGTAATTTCTCCGTTTCCCTCATAAATCCAACAAGATCTAATTGTGTACGACTGATGGTTCAGAGAGGTTTAAATGTTCCGCCAAAGGAAAACCAAACGACGACAGTAAACGACGAACGAAAACAGAAACAAAGTACAATCGAAACACAAAAAAATCAACTGCAGAATATTCCAGAAATACACTCAATTCAACCAACCTTTGGAAATTCTCGAGTTGAAATAATTGTCACTGTAGCAGTTAGTCCCAAACCAACAAATTCTAGCAGGTGTAAATTCGGCTTTCGGCATTCCGTCCCTGCAGTCTGGGTGTCTAGTACCCTCGTCACGTGCCCAGTACCTCATATCGATGCGCCTCCACAGGGCCTTAACCTGACAGTACAGATCAGCAACAACGGAATAGACTTCTCAACCCCCTCCGAGGCAGCACGCTTCATGTACACCTCCTTGCGCCCAATAGCCAAGCTACAGCCGACCACAGGGCTGACCAGCGAGACCACGCGGGTACTGATCACGGGTCAAGCAGGCTTCGGCGGAAGGATTGCACAAGAGAGCGGAGGGCAGGTGCTGTGTCAGTTCGGTAGCAGCAAGGCCTTGGGAGGTCGGGTCTTGGACGCAGGTATCGAGTGCGATGCTGAGTCAGGCATAGAAGGCAAGGTGAGTGTGCGGGTCTCAACAGATGGGGGGAGGTCGTGGGAGGACTGGGGGCTGCGATTCGAGTTTGTGAAAGGGATCGACATAGCCCGAGTAGATCCCTCGACAGGGCCTGTGGCAGGGGGAACACGGGTGACGATAGTCATGGGTCAGCGGTATGATAGCGAGTCGAGCGGGCTGTCATGCATGTTCGGGCAGACTCCGAGCGCAGGCGTTGCGGAGGTGCTATCCAGCGGAGAGCTGGTCTGCGTTGCACCTGCGGCCAAGACTGAGGCAATCGTGAAAGTGTACGTGCTGTCGGACGGTCAAATCAGGAGCACGGGGTCTGCCTTCCGATACCGGCACTGGCCCAAGGTCATGGGCCTCGGG
>NW_005434540.1:3917-22323 GCF_000315625.1 Guillardia theta CCMP2712
AAAAAGAAAAGGCCCCAAGATCTCGTGATGGTACAGTGACCTTCTTATTACCCCAAGCGATCAGTGACGTCGGAGGATATGTGTATGTACAATTTGAGCATGACGAAGAGAATAATTCTCAGTATAAACTTAGGCCATTGCAATTCCTTTATCTAAATGATGTAGCAGTCACAGGGATAGAACCCTCTCTTGGGAGCAACCTTGGAGGAACGACCATTTTTCTGACTCTATACAACGCTCTCTCAAATTGTAAGGACATGAAAATGCACTGCACGTTTGGCAAGACGTTGGTCCAAGCATTGGACTGCTCAGACGGTGCCAAACAGATAAGATGTAAGACTCCAGAACAAAGAGATCACACCGGAATGACTTCTGTAGGGCTTTTGACGGCTATGGGAGAATCCCGAAATCAGATACCATTTCTCTTCCACGAAGAAATATCAGTTTCAGCAATCAACCCACACCAAGGATGTACTCAAACAGTTCAAACACTTACAGCACACGGCAAGAATATGATACAGAACAATCTATTATCCTGCAAAATCGGCTTTCGGCATTCCGTTCCTGCAGTCTGGGTGTCTAGTACCCTCGTCACGTGCCCAGTACCTCATATCGATGCGCCTCCACAGGGCCTTAACCTGACAGTACAGATCAGCAACAACGGAATAGACTTCTCAACCCCCTCCGAGGCAGCACGCTTCATGTACACCTCCTTGCGCCCAATAGCCAAGCTACAGCCGACCACAGGGCTGACCAGCGAGACCACGCGGGTACTGATCACGGGTCAAGCAGGCTTCGGCGGAAGGATTGCACAAGAGAGCGGAGGGCAGGTGCTGTGTCAGTTCGGTAGCAGCAAGGCCTTGGGAGGTCGGGTCTTGGACGCAGGTATCGAGTGCGATGCTGAGTCAGGCATAGAAGGCAAGGTGAGTGTGCGGGTCTCAACAGATGGGGGGAGGTCGTGGGAGGACTGGGGGCTGCGATTCGAGTTTGTGAAAGGGATCGACATAGCCCGAGTAGATCCCTCGACAGGGCCTGTGGCAGGGGGAACACGGGTGACGATAGTCATGGGTCAGCGGTATGATAGCGAGTCGAGCGGGCTGTCATGCATGTTCGGGCAGACTCCGAGCGCAGGCGTTGCGGAGGTGCTATCCAGCGGAGAGCTGGTCTGCGTTGCACCTGCGGCCAAGACTGAGGCAATCGTGAAAGTGTACGTGCTGTCGGACGGTCAAATCAGGAGCACGGGGTCTGCCTTCCGATACCGGCACTGGCCCAAGGTCATGGGCCTCGGGCCCCGATCGGGACCAGCGTCAAGGGGACAAACGATCACACTCCAGGCAGCGGGCGGGTCGTGGGGACTAGAAGACCCCGCGTGGTGCCGAGTGAGCGGGGGGCAAGCTTTATCGGCAGCTTTCATGACTGAGAGCTTGATGACGTGCCGGCTACCTCCTCATGGTCGCGGGAACGCAACGATAGAAGCAAGCTTCAACGGAAGGGACTGGGTAGAGGTAGCGGGGAGGTTCGAGTATAGAGAGCGATGCCTCATCACGGGGGTGGAGCCTTCGCTCGGACTGATGGGAGGGATCACGAGTGTCACGTTGACAGGAGTCGGGTTGAAGGGCCTAGGCAAGAGCCGGTGCCGCATCGGGAGCAGCTGGGGGTCAAGGCTACTGGAGGTTTCAGACGCGCTTGTGATTTGCGGAGCACCAGAGGGCGGGTGGGGCTCTGTGATGCCTCCGGGAGATGTCGGAGAGGCAGATGGCGGGCGTGTGAAAGGCCTCACGGTAGGTTTGATGCTGGAAGGAGCTAGTCAGGAGGCGTGCGAAATGAAGGAGGCATACTTTCTGTACTCACCGCTGCGAATAGACAGCGTTTCGCCTTCCAGCTTGGTACAAGGTCGTCAGACGGTAGTGACGGTGGTCGGACAGACTTTCGATGAGGCCAGGAGGGTAGGATGCAAGTACTCGGAAGCTGCTGGGGCATCCTTGCAGAGCGGCGCATCCTGGGATACACAGGAAGGGACGGTGATCACGTCGTCCATGGCACTATGCAAGAGCCCCCAGATGTCCGGGAAGAGCGAAGACTTGTCACTCCAGGTCAGCTACGATGGTGGACAGCTCTCGTCGAGCCGACTGTCGATACGTTATATCCCAGAGCCGACGATTACAAGGCTAGAGCCAAGCGCTGGGTCAAGCGCAGGCGGCCAGGTGATCACGGTGATTGGGAGCAACATGAGAGCATCCAGGTCGGGCACCTACTGCCTTTTCGGGAACCGAGGTCAGATGCCAGCCTTGCATGTCACGACCAGCTCGATGGAGTGTGTTTCTGCTCGACAGAGTAGCCCGGCGAATGTGTCGTTTGAGGTTTTGTTTACAGGGGTTGAGACTTTCACTCGGAGCCAGGTCACCTTTTTGTACATGAATGATAGTACGCCCTTACTGAGGCCGAGCACCGGGCCTACGCGAGGAGGGATAAGCATCTCTGTGTACGGCATCTTTCGATTAGAAAGCACTTCTTTGTCAGTGACATGTACCTTTGGTGATCGTCGTGTCAGCGCAATACTCCACACGAGCTCGCACATCGTCTGCGTCCTGCCTCCACGCGAGGAGGAAGGCAGCGCGGGTTTTCATCTTCGCGAAGGGTCACGCGAGCTAGGCTCAGCTCACTTCCTGTATCGTCGTCCGTATGACCTCATTGGTGTATCACCTTCGTCAAGCGTTGTGAGGGGAGGGGTGGTCGTAGCTCTGCACACGGAGCAGGTCTTGCTGCCTCAAAGTACTCAATCTGAAAGTCTTGGCTGTGTCTTCGTGGGCTTGGAAGCCACCGTCCAAGTGGAAGGCTCCGTGACCGCTTCAGGGAGAATCGGTTGCCCTGTACCGCCATGGAAGACAGAGGAGCTCGTACAGATCTACGTCCTGAGGGACTATGGGGCTGAGCTCCAAGGGTCGGGAGCTACCTTTCGGTACCAGAAGGAGCTGACTTTGATTAGCGTGCATCCATCTCGAATGGTCGGGGCAGCATCGCCGTATACTCTTAGTATCTTGGGGCGAGGGATAGAGCCGTCAACCGATCTGGTGTGCAAAGTAGGGGCGAATGATCAATCATACAGGGCGGTATACCTGTCATCAACGTCGATGAAATGCCAGGTCCGTGTCAACAGACCAGGTCGCTTCAAGCTGATGGTCATGCGACAAGGAGCAACTCTCAGCAATGATCAACTATCAATCGAGGTATACAACGAAGAGTCCATAATTACCCTGGTACCAAGCCAAGGGCCAGATCGCGGAGGGACGGTAGTGCGGTTGTACGGAGCTGCGGAGTTCGACGAGAGAACTCGCATCGTATTTGGCCTGGAGGAGTGCAGGATAATAGATGTCCAGGATCAAGAGCTGTCGTGCCTGTCGCCAGGTCATTTCCTTCCTGGAAATGCGTCTTCAGCTCGAATCAAGGTGACGGCATACTCTTTGGGTATCATGATAGGCTCCAGGACATTCGAATACCAGAGAGAGGCACAGGTGATCGATATCAACCCCTCATCTGGAGACTTGAGAGGAGGGACCTGGATACAAGTCATTGGTGCACACTTCAACATGCATACAAGCCTGTCTTGCCGTTTCTCGGCATGGGGAGTATCGGAGCGTGTCACATACGCTTCTCGAGGTCGAGCTCGATGGGAAACCTCGTCGTCGTTGCAATGCTTGACTCCGGCATGGCCTACAGTAGGCCTCGTCACTGTTGACATTAGCAACAACGGAGTGGACTACTCAGTGCAGAGCAGGGAGTTCTTGTACGAGCAAACGCCGACAGTCGTGAACGCCATTGCTACTCGAGCGTTGACGAGCAAAATCGGTGTGGCCAGCTTCCTTGTACATGGGCTGCACTTCTCAAAGTCGCGGCACCTTCGATGCGCTGGAAGCACAGCAGCGGCTGAGTTTCTGACATCGTCTGCACTGCTCTGTGCGATCCCACTCAAGCAGGAGGGATACACTGCCATCGAAGTCACCAACAATGGCCAAGACTACAGCGCCGACGGCTTTGTGTACGATTGGAGCACAGCAGACTCTGATTTCGAAGGCGGGATGATGCTCACTCCTAGCCATGGGCCAAGCGACGGAGGCACTGTTGTGCAGGTCATGAACCTAAGGGTAGAGAGTACACAAGACGACAGCGTGACATGCAGCTTTGATGGGAGCGACACGCCAGGGACAGTGGTGGGGACGAGCCAAGTGAAGTGTGTCAGTCCAACTTTGAGGAAGATGCCGGTAGATAGGTTGATAGGGGAGCTCGGGCATCGCGTCCTGGTGGAGGTGAGGTGGGAGAGCAGGAACAAAACAAGAGTTGCAAGATCGTACTTTGTTTATTTCATGCCGACTCTTATCTATAGTATTCATCCGTCGATGGGACCTATCCAAGGTGTCACTGAGGTGCAAGTGAGGATCAGTATGATCTCGAATTCGCAGGATCTTCGTTGCAAGTTTTCGTTTGACATCAAATCACCGGTTGAATTGGTTGTTAATGGCACATTCTCAACATCATCGATCATGCGTTGTCAGTCGCCTGCTGCATTTGTTGAAACCGAAGCCAGAGTCTCAGTAAGCAACAATAATGCTGACTACGCAACTCCAGTGACACCATTTATTTATGTTCGAACGCCAACTTTGTCAGGAGTAGTTGAATCAAGGCATCAGCTTCTTGTTGTAGGCAGTCATTTTCGAAACACGCCCTTTATCCGTTGTACATCGGGGCTAGCTACTTTCATAAGCACCACGAAGATTCGGTGTAGAAAGCCCTATGCTCCTGGACAAAACCTGGCAGTCGAGGCTAGTAATGACGGCTTTACTTTCAGTACCAACGGTATTACAGTCTCGGACTGGATAGATCCATCTATCTACCCTTCCTTGGGGCCTGTTCGTGGCGGTATCGTAATACTCGTCAGAGGTGTTCCAGCCTCTGCGATTGCTTCAATAAGCGTGAATGGGTCTTGGACTCCAATTGAATCTCGTGATGGTACAGTGACCTTCTTATTACCCCAAGCGATCAGTGACGTCGGAGGATATGTGTATGTACAATTTGAGCATGACGAAGAGAATAATTCTCAGTATAAACTTAGGCCATTGCAATTCCTTTATCTAAATGATGTAGCAGTCACAGGGATAGAACCCTCTCTTGGGAGCAACCTTGGAGGAACGACCATTTTTCTGACTCTATACAACGCTCTCTCAAATTGTAAGGACATGAAAATGCACTGCACGTTTGGCAAGACGTTGGTCCAAGCATTGGACTGCTCAGACGGTGCCAAACAGATAAGATGTAAGACTCCAGAACAAAGAGATCACACCGGAATGACTTCTGTAGGGCTTTTGACGGCTATGGGAGAATCCCGAAATCAGATACCATTTCTCTTCCACGAAGAAATATCAGTTTCAGCAATCAACCCACACCAAGGATGTACTCAAACAGTTCAAACACTTACAGCACACGGCAAGAATATGGAACAGTCGACACTTGATGTGCAAATTCGGCTTTCGGCATTCCGTCCCTGCAGTCTGGGTGTCTAGTACCCTCGTCACGTGCCCAGTACCTCATATCGATGCGCCTCCACAGGGCCTTAACCTGACAGTACAGATCAGCAACAACGGAATAGACTTCTCAACCCCCTCCGAGGCAGCACGCTTCATGTACACCTCCTTGCGCCCAATAGCCAAGCTACAGCCGACCACAGGGCTGACCAGCGAGACCACGCGGGTACTGATCACGGGTCAAGCAGGCTTCGGCGGAAGGATTGCACAAGAGAGCGGAGGGCAGGTGCTGTGTCAGTTCGGTAGCAGCAAGGCCTTGGGAGGTCGGGTCTTGGACGCAGGTATCGAGTGCGATGCTGAGTCAGGCATAGAAGGCAAGGTGAGTGTGCGGGTCTCAACAGATGGGGGGAGGTCGTGGGAGGACTGGGGGCTGCGATTCGAGTTTGTGAAAGGGATCGACATAGCCCGAGTAGATCCCTCGACAGGGCCTGTGGCAGGGGGAACACGGGTGACGATAGTCATGGGTCAGCGGTATGATAGCGAGTCGAGCGGGCTGTCATGCATGTTCGGGCAGACTCCGAGCGCAGGCGTTGCGGAGGTGCTATCCAGCGGAGAGCTGGTCTGCGTTGCACCTGCGGCCAAGACTGAGGCAATCGTGAAAGTGTACGTGCTGTCGGACGGTCAAATCAGGAGCACGGGGTCTGCCTTCCGATACCGGCACTGGCCCAAGGTCATGGGCCTCGGGCCCCGATCGGGACCAGCGTCAAGGGGACAAACGATCACACTCCAGGCAGCGGGCGGGTCGTGGGGACTAGAAGACCCCGCGTGGTGCCGAGTGAGCGGGGGGCAAGCTTTATCGGCAGCTTTCATGACTGAGAGCTTGATGACGTGCCGGCTACCTCCTCATGGTCGCGGGAACGCAACGATAGAAGCAAGCTTCAACGGAAGGGACTGGGTAGAGGTAGCGGGGAGGTTCGAGTATAGAGAGCGATGCCTCATCACGGGGGTGGAGCCTTCGCTCGGACTGATGGGAGGGATCACGAGTGTCACGTTGACAGGAGTCGGGTTGAAGGGCCTAGGCAAGAGCCGGTGCCGCATCGGGAGCAGCTGGGGGTCAAGGCTACTGGAGGTTTCAGACGCGCTTGTGATTTGCGGAGCACCAGAGGGCGGGTGGGGCTCTGTGATGCCTCCGGGAGATGTCGGAGAGGCAGATGGCGGGCGTGTGAAAGGCCTCACGGTAGGTTTGATGCTGGAAGGAGCTAGTCAGGAGGCGTGCGAAATGAAGGAGGCATACTTTCTGTACTCACCGCTGCGAATAGACAGCGTTTCGCCTTCCAGCTTGGTACAAGGTCGTCAGACGGTAGTGACGGTGGTCGGACAGACTTTCGATGAGGCCAGGAGGGTAGGATGCAAGTACTCGGAAGCTGCTGGGGCATCCTTGCAGAGCGGCGCATCCTGGGATACACAGGAAGGGACGGTGATCACGTCGTCCATGGCACTATGCAAGAGCCCCCAGATGTCCGGGAAGAGCGAAGACTTGTCACTCCAGGTCAGCTACGATGGTGGACAGCTCTCGTCGAGCCGACTGTCGATACGTTATATCCCAGAGCCGACGATTACAAGGCTAGAGCCAAGCGCTGGGTCAAGCGCAGGCGGCCAGGTGATCACGGTGATTGGGAGCAACATGAGAGCATCCAGGTCGGGCACCTACTGCCTTTTCGGGAACCGAGGTCAGATGCCAGCCTTGCATGTCACGACCAGCTCGATGGAGTGTGTTTCTGCTCGACAGAGTAGCCCGGCGAATGTGTCGTTTGAGGTTTTGTTTACAGGGGTTGAGACTTTCACTCGGAGCCAGGTCACCTTTTTGTACATGAATGATAGTACGCCCTTACTGAGGCCGAGCACCGGGCCTACGCGAGGAGGGATAAGCATCTCTGTGTACGGCATCTTGCGATTAGAAAGCACTTCTTTGTCAGTGACATGTACCTTTGGTGATCGTCGTGTCAGCGCAATACTCCACACGAGCTCGCACATCGTCTGCGTCCTGCCTCCACGCGAGGAGGAAGGCAGCGCGGGTTTTCATCTTCGCGAAGGGTCACGCGAGCTAGGCTCAGCTCACTTCCTGTATCGTCGTCCGTATGACCTCGTTGGTGTATCACTTCGTCAGCGTTGTGAGGGAGGGGTGGTCGTAGCTCTGCACACGGAGCAGGTCTTGCTGCCTCAAAGTAATACTCAATCTGAAAGTCTTGGCTGTGTCTTCGTGGGCTTGGAAGCCACCGTCCAAGTGGAAGGCTCCGTGACCGCTTCAGGGAGAATCGGTTGCCCTGTACCGCCATGGAAGACAGAGGAGCTCGTACAGATCCACGTCCTGAGGGACTATGGGGCTGAGCTCCAAGGGTCGGGAGCTACCTTTCGGTACCAGAAGGAGCTGACTTTGATTAGCGTGCATCCATCTCGAATGGTCGGGGCAGCATCGCCGTATACTCTTAGTATCTTGGGGCGAGGGATAGAGCCGTCAACCGATCTGGTGTGCAAAGTAGGGGCGAATGATCAATCATACAGGGCGGTATACCTGTCATCAACGTCGATGAAATGCCAGGTCCGTGTCAACAGACCAGGTCGCTTCAAGCTGATGGTCATGCGACAAGGAGCAACTCTCAGCAATGATCAACTATCAATCGAGGTATACAACGAAGAGTCCATAATTACCCTGGTACCAAGCCAAGGGCCAGATCGCGGAGGGACGGTAGTGCGGTTGTACGGAGCTGCGGAGTTCGACGAGAGAACTCGCATCGTATTTGGCCTGGAGGAGTGCAGGATAATAGATGTCCAGGATCAAGAGCTGTCGTGCCTGTCGCCAGGTCATTTCCTTCCTGGAAATGCGTCTTCAGCTCGAATCAAGGTGACGGCATACTCTTTGGGTATCATGATAGGCTCCAGGACATTCGAATACCAGAGAGAGGCACAGGTGATCGATATCAACCCCTCATCTGGAGACTTGAGAGGAGGGACCTGGATACAAGTCATTGGTGCACACTTCAACATGCATACAAGCCTGTCTTGCCGTTTCTCGGCATGGGGAGTATCGGAGCGTGTCACATACGCTTCTCGAGGTCGAGCTCGATGGGAAACCTCGTCGTCGTTGCAATGCTCGACTCCGGCATGGCCTACAGTAGGCCTCGTCACTGTTGACATTAGCAACAACGGAGTGGACTACTCAGTGCAGAGCAGGGAGTTCTTGTACGAGCAAACGCCGACAGTCGTGAACGCCATTGCTACTCGAGCGTTGACGAGCAAAATCGGTGTGGCCAGCTTCCTTGTACATGGGCTGCACTTCTCAAAGTCGCGGCACCTTCGATGCGCTGGAAGCACAGCAGCGGCTAAGTTTCTGACATCGTCTGCACTGCTCTGTGCGATCCCACTCAAGCAGGAGGGATACACTGCCATCGAAGTCACCAACAATGGCCAAGACTACAGCGCCGACGGCTTTGTGTACGATTGGAGCACAGCAGACTCTGATTTCGAAGGCGGGATGATGCTCACTCCTAGCCATGGGCCAAGCGACGGAGGCACTGTTGTGCAGGTCATGAACCTAAGGGTAGAGAGTACGCAAGACGACAGCGTGACATGCAGCTTTGATGGGAGCGACACGCCAGGGACAGTGGTGGGGACGAGCCAAGTGAAGTGTGTCAGTCCAACTTTGAGGAAGATGCCGGTAGATAGGTTGATAGGGGAGCTCGGGCATCGCGTCCTGGTGGAGGTGAGGTGGGAGAGCAGGAACAAAACAAGAGTCGCAAGATCTTATTATGCATACCATACACGATTGCAAGTTCACGGAATCTCACCAAGCTGCGGTCCAACGACAGGCTCAACCCAAGTCGCCGTCACAGGGTCCGGCTTCCTCGAGGTAGCCAGCCTCACCTGCCGCTTCGGCGCGAGTGTAGGAGATGGTAGCCCAAGCTCCGGCGGTCTGGGCAGCTGGAGGGAGGTACCGGGGAAGTGGCGGTCGTCTACGCTTGTGGGCTGCTCAGCACCCGCAGCATCCGGAGAGCAGACGATGCAGGTCCAGCTCAGCAACAACGGGGTCGACTTCTCCTCCGCGAGCGCGACCTACACGTACGAGCGAGCCCCTACCGTCACATCGCTGAGCCTCCTTGCCCTTGACGGGAGCTCTGGTCAGGTCGAGCAGGACCACGGACGCACGGTGCGGGTGATCGGGAAGCACTTTGTCGCAAGCCCGCAGCTGAGGTGCAGCCTGCCGGGGGTCGCCAGATACATCTCTTCTTCCATTGTTCTGTGCCACATCTCTTCTATTTCCGTCAAGAATGTCACTGTGGAAATCGCCAACGATGGCGTGTCGTTCTCGGATAGTAGCTTGTTCGTGTCGCTCACAAGTGCTACGCCCCGCTTCTCCGAGGAGGTCCAGCTTGAGCCGACCATGGGTCCCAGCAGAGGCGGAACACAGGTCACCGTCCGTCTGCTTGGTGCGGAGGGGCTCCAGGGCGTATCTTTATCCCTGCAGGTGGGACTAGAGGGCAGTGCAGAATGCCGCTACCAGAGCGGTACAGAGTACCGGTGTCAGATGCCCGAGGTACGCTCGACGACGAACCGTGTGCTGTCCCGATACACGGTACCGGTACACCTCGTCATAGAGGGACAGCCGGCTTTGTCACGCGGAGGAGTAGTGTACACGTACTACGTAGAGGAGAGAGTGTCCGGGCTATCACCTTGCTCAGGACCAGCGGAAGGGTCAACCCAAGTCGCCGTCACAGGGTCCGGCTTCCTCGAGGTAGCCAGCCTCACCTGCCGCTTCGGCGCGAGTGTAGGAGATGGTAGCCCAAGCTCCGGCGGTCTGGGCAGCTGGAAGGAGGTACCGGGGAAGTGGCGGTCGTCTACGCTTGTAGGCTGCTCAGCACCCGCAGCATCCGGAGAGCAGACGATGCAGGTCCAGCTCAGCAACAACGGGGTCGACTTCTCCTCCGCGAGCGCGACCTACACGTACGAGCGAGCCCCTACCGTCACATCGCTGAGCCTCCTTGCCCTTGACGGGAGCTCTGGTCAGGTCGAGCAGGACCACGGACGCACGGTGCGGGTGATCGGGAAGCACTTTGTCGCAAGCCCGCAGCTGAGGTGCAGCCTGCCGGGGGTCGCCAGATACATCACGTCGTCTATGGTCGATTGTGTATCAGGAGGGGGCCGTGTCGGGGGGAACCTGACGGTCGAGGTAAGCAACAACGGTCAGGACTGGAGCAGAGATGGAGTTTCAATGGTGAGGGGAGGATCGTATTGGATTAGTGTCATACCCAGCAGTGGTCCAACGTCAGGTGGCAACTTTGTCAGTGTTGTCATGGCACACGGCTATGAATCCCCTGTCTTGACATGCAGATTTGGAGGGGTATGGGTATCGGGAACACGTGTAACGAGTACCGAGATTTCATGCCTTGTTCCTCCTTCGTCTGCATCTGTAGCGATTGCATTGACGCTGATATCAGACAGCCTTGAAGAGTGGGGTGCAGCTACATATGAGTATGTGCAATATCCGAGGATTGATGCGCTAGTACCTTCGTATGGCAGCACTCTGTACCCGTTTGTGATCTCATTAGTTGGAGCGAGCTTCGTCGAATCTAACATGCTGCGGTGCAGGTTTAGCACGCAAGACAAACATGGACTCAATACTCCCATTTCATGGGCAGAAGCAGCATTTCAATCTTCTACTCTCTTACACTGTCTTTCGCCTGTGCTCAATGGTAATGCGAACATGATCGTGGAGGTTAGCAACAATGCGAAGGATTTCGTTGCAAACCAAGCAGCAATGGAGCTGCACAAGCCACCTGAGCTTAGCAGAGTTATTCCTTCTACCATTCTTTCGCGCCTGATGTATTCTATCACAATTTATGGGAACGGGTTGGGAATGATAAGAGGAAGAACATGTTGGGTCGGGAAAGAAGGCATACATTTGTCAGAGGTTGTATCTGACTCAATGGTCATTTGCAGAGGACAAATCAACAAGGCAGGCAACTTCAGTATTGCGTTGAGCAGTAACGGTGATGACTACATACCCACCGGTCTTCGTCTTATTTCAGTAGACTCCCACCTTCTTGAAGTAGACTTCGAGCCCACTGTGGGGTCCTTGTCTGGAGGCACTCGTGTGCTCGTGCGTGGTCGCAGCGCAAGAGGTGGTGTAGCGATGACATCTGTACTCTTCGGACAAGTGCAAGTCGGATGTTCGATGCTCGCACCGGGCCTTGCATCATGTGTTTCACCTGTTGCCGACGAATCTAGTGTCTCCATCACTCCCTGCCTTGGAGGAGTATGTATTCGTGGCTGGACGGCGAATAGCGCTTTTCAGTATAGAGCGCTTCCCGTCCTCATCTCTGTCAATCCTAGCATCGGTCCTCAGGAGGGAGGGAAACTTGTTACAATCACCCTGGAGAATATTGATCTCAGCGACAGGTCGTTTTGCAAGTTTGGGAGCTCGGGGATGATTCCAGGTACGACAGTATCTAGTTCTGAGGTAGCTTGTATTACTCCTCGATCAAATTCCTCGATCGTACATGTTCAAGTCACTGTGAATCGTCAAGAGTACTCGAGCATTAGTCCTTTTGATAGATATGTATACATGAGTCGAGCAAAGATCGAGAGCATGGTGCCGGACGTTTTGATGACTAGCATCCAACAGGACATCACTCTAGTGGGTGGACCTTTCCTCAATCAAGAGCGGATGACCTGCAAGTTCGGGAAGGAGAAGAGCTTTGTAGCCATGCAGATATCCACGAGCGTTTTGATGTGCTTGAATGTATTCTTGTCGTCACCTGGAAACGCAAGTGTAAAAGTGCTTTTGGACGACATTCCTTCTATAGATAGCAACATAGAGCTGATGTGCTTTCAGCCCCCAGTGATCGAGCGCGTCGATCCCTCGATCCTGCTCACGGGAGGATCCATGCTTGTGCAATTCAGAGATCTCCGTGGAGATCCTCGATTATCATTGAAGCTGGAGGGTGCTACTTGCGATTGTGTGCGAAAAGGTGACTGGGAGCTTGAATGCAACGTGCCAAACGTTACAGAAGGGGTCCGAGCCTTGCAGCTCTATGACGAGATGTATCCGGCCGCTTACTATTCACAGAAATTCGATGTGATGGTGCAAGGCCATCGACGGATCATGGAGATACATCCTTCTCTCGTGGTGACAGGGGCGTCCCAGGGCCTTTCAGTTACGGTCATTGGAGACTTTTTCGCTAGGGGAGCGGTGGCTTGTGCCTTCACTAGCACGAGTACGGACGGTACGTACATGACATCGTCCGCAGTCCGATGTCCCTTGCCGGTAATGACAGAGACGACTTTGGAGAGGGAATACTTGTATAAAGTGAGTGTGGGCAACTTCTTGGTGCACAACGACGAGGGATTGAAATGGATGATTGCTGTCGTGGATACGTTGGCACCAAAGTCATTGTCCAAATTCAACAAAAGCATCATCACTATAGTTGGTAAACATTTTCAGGAATGGAAATCTTTAACCTCATGCTGTAAGTTTGGATCGTATCAACCTTCCTTCCTTACTGTCTTGTCCGACTCAAGGATGATTTGCTCGTCGCCTGAAGATCCGCAACGCGGGAACCTCTCCATCTCGCTGAGTGTTGACTGCAAGCATTTCACCAAGTGCCCATCCACAATCTCTCTCCAGGTGACCTCTACACCATCTGTAGAGATTATAAGCCCGACACGAGGATACATCAATCATCCGGTAGTTGTCTCTTTCAGACTTCAAGCAGAGCTCGGATCCAGTCATCAGTTGTATTGCTGCTGGGGCAATGAGACATATTCCAGCATCGGTCGGACAAGCGGTAGGGGATTCGAGTGCCCGTTTCCACAAGCCAAGCAAGCGGGTCTCGGGCTCCTGCAAATATCCATGTCACCATACAATTGTTCAAGTGAACCAGAGTATCGGGTACCGTTCGAGCTCATGGGACCTTTGCATGTGGAGAGCTTGATTCCATCAGTGGGGCCAGTTAACGGTGGGGGACAAATCACCATCGTTGGCAGCGGCTTCCATCAATGCGATCACCTCCAGCCCAGCTGCAGCTTCGGAAGCTCTCATCCTGGACTCTGCTTGATCGTTACTGACACTGTGATGTTGTGCTCGACGCCTTCTCAAGAGGCGGGTTACTCATCGCTGACCTTGACAACCTGTGGCAATACTGTTTCATTCGCAAACATCTTGTTCATGTTTGAGGAACCACCCGAGATCCATCGACTCAATCCGACGACGTTGTCGGCATTGAAGACAGAAGTCACTCTGATTGGCAGAGGTTTCCGACCCAGTTTACGCATGATTTGTGTGATTGGAGAATCGCAACCAGTGCTTACATCTTACCTTTCCCCGTCGAGGGAAGTATGTGCTGTCTCAACGCCGGTAACGGGAAATTTGACATTGGAGATATACAGCCACCAAGGTTTTGCACCCATCTTTGTCTGGAACATGGCATCTATGGCCTCAAGAGTGTTGAGTTGCAGCCCAAGCAGTGGCCCGAAGGATGGAAACACGACGGTACATATCTTGCTCACCATGGAGTCTGCGGGAACCTTCGATTCTTGTCGATTCGGAGGACTCCGAGTGCCAGTCACAAGGCACCGACGAGATGATATCTCGTGTACAACGCCGCAGGTGTCAGTTGCAGGCATCGTGAGTGCAGATGTATGTGACGGCGAGTCTTGCATTTTCATGAGCGAATTCCACTTCTATGAAACGGAAAGGCTAATCTCCGTTTACCCATCATCAGGGCCGACTACAGGAGGCACTATCGTGACCGTCATCGGGAGCTACTTTCAAGACATTAACATCAGGCTACGGCTGTCAGACGAGAGAACTCAGAGAGCCATCTGGCTGACAAGCACAACTCTATTGACCACCATACCAGCAGCAGCATCTGCTCAGCACGTTGACATCAAGGTAGGCAACAACGGGGTCGACTTCTCCTCCGCGAGCGCGACCTACACGTACGAGCGAGCCCCTACCGTCACATCGCTGAGCCTCCTTGCCCTTGACGGGAGCTCTGGTCAGGTCGAGCAGGACCACGGACGCACGGTGCGGGTGATCGGGAAGCACTTTGTCGCAAGCCCGCAGCTGAGGTGCAGCCTGCCGGGGGTCGCCAGATACATCTCTTCTTCCATTGTTCTGTGCCACATCTTTCCTATTTCCGTCAAGAATGTTACTGTGGAAATCGCCAACGATGGGCTGTCGTTCTCGGATAGTAGCTTGTTCGTGTCGCTCACAAGTGCTGAGCCTGAGCTTTGTGAACTGGTTTCGCTGACTCCTTCCAAAGGGTCTCTCGATAATGGCGATATTGTTCATGTTTTTATTCACTTGAATAGATCGCATTTCGGACAATCATTCACGTCCAAAATCCTCTTCATGAATGTGCCCATGCGGTGCCAGCTTGATGAGCAAGTATTACAATTTTCCTGCGAGTTTCCGCTATTGCACCGTTCTCCAACAATACCTGCAAAATCGTATTCTTTTGCCGACAGGCAATCTTCACATATTCTTGTTGAGATTGAAGCAAATCATCTTAGTCTCCAGTGTGTCAAACAATTCATATACGAACCCAAGCCCAGCATTCATTCAGTGGCTCCATCCAGAGTGAGCACAAGTCAGAGGACTGTTTTAGATATCCTAGGATCTGGTTTTACAGATGCACAAGATCTCATGTGCAGGTTTCTGACAGCTTCATCCGATGATCCTTTCATTAATTCCGCCAAATGGATATCTTCAAGCTTGATCCAGTGCTTGATGAAACCGATCCATGCTGAGAGCAAAGCTATCACTTTGCAGATATTGAAAGGCGGGGAGGATATTACTGGAGAGAGTTTCACAATTTTCTATGAAGCATCACCGACGATACTGGAAGCAAGGGTTGTAGGTGCAGACTTGTCTGGAACTGATCTTTTGATACTTGGACAAAATTTTCATGTGGCTGAGCCAGGTTTTCAAGTGAGGGTAGGAGATACTCCATGTGTTGTCGACCGATTGCAATCCAGTCCAACCTTGATTGAGTGCTCATTTCGTTCTGAAAGAGGGGGAAACTATTCGCTTCAGATATCCAACAATGGATTGGATTTTACCACATCTTCTCAGCACATCTATTTGCAAGGGTCCACACAATTTACATGTCAAGCAACCCCCAGCATCGGCCCAAGTAAAGGAGGGACGCATATAGTCATCACACATGGCTTTAGGCTTGTAGAGATGACCGACTTGTTAAAATGCTACTTTGGAAATCAAACAGCAGAGATCCTGAGTCTCTCTTCGTCAACAATAGAAGTTGAGCTTCCTGCACTTCACCGCTTCAAGGATACATATGTAGAAATATCTGTATCTTTGACGAAGATTGGCAGAAGGTATGTTTGTGGAGAATTCTACACGTTTTCGGTGCGGAAGCTCTATGCCGAGCCGAGCGTAGGGTACTTGGGCGCAGGGAATACTATCGCTTTAGCAGTCGAGCCCGCGTTCCCACTTCAAGTCACAAAGAGCCAGAACTGCATATGTTGTCTAGAAGACTGTGAGAATCAAGGAGAAGTGACAACAATAGGAGAACAGATGTTTTGTTCACTCCCACCTCTCTCTGTACATGGCTTGATGCAAATGGAATACCAATGTCACAATATAACCATGGCCAAGAATGAATTTGCATTTGTTGTATTGAGCCAAAGCTTTTTGCAAATCGTTCCCAGCAGGGGCACTTATCTAGGAGGTACTCAGGTATCCTTGATAGGCACCAATTTTTCAACGAGAAGAAGTTTCATTCACTTTGGAGATGCAGTTTTGTCAAATTCGGCTTTATCTTCAACTTTGTGCCTTGTCGTCACGCCCGCGCACAAACCAGGCAATGTCAGCATTACCATCAGGTCTGAACATGGCTTTTCATCACCCTTGACTTTTGAGTTTCATCAAGGACGAGATGATCCCAATGATTCCAAAGACGTTGATCATCGGAAGGATAAGCAGAAAAGCGATAGGACCAGCAAACTCTACGTCCAGCCTTCCTTTGGACCGTTGATGGGCGGTACGAGAGTGGCTGTGACTTTGAGCGGAGTTCCTGCAGGCTTCGGGCAAGATTATTACACTTTGAAGATTAACAACATACTAGTGCCATGCTTACAGAAAGAAAATGCAAGTATCTGTACGATCCCACCATCGAAAAGTGCTGGGCTCGCACACTGTGAGATGCACCCTTCTTCGAGCAAGAGCCCCCTTATGGATTTCGAAGGAAAAATCAACTGCAGAATATTCCAGAAATACACTCAATTCAACCAACCTTTGGAAATTCTCGAGTTGTTTACATTGAGGGGGAAAATTACAAACCTGTTAAAACTCTACTATGTCAATTCGGCTTTCGGCATTCCGTCCCTGCAGTCTGGGTGTCTAGTACCCTCGTCACGTGCCCAGTACCTCATATCGATGCGCCTCCACAGGGCCTTAACCTGACAGTACAGATCAGCAACAACGGAATAGACTTCTCAACCCCCTCCGAGGCAGCACGCTTCATGTACACCTCCTTGCGCCCAATAGCCAAGCTACAGCCGACCACAGGGCTGACCAGCGAGACCACGCGGGTACTGATCACGGGTCAAGCAGGCTTCGGCGGAAGGATTGCACAAGAGAGCGGAGGGCAGGTGCTGTGTCAGTTCGGTAGCAGCAAGGCCTTGGGAGGTCGGGTCTTGGACGCAGGTATCGAGTGCGATGCTGAGTCAGGCATAGAAGGCAAGGTGAGTGTGCGGGTCTCAACAGATGGGGGGAGGTCGTGGGAGGACTGGGGGCTGCGATTCGAGTTTGTGAAAGGGATCGACATAGCCCGAGTAGATCCCTCGACAGGGCCTGTGGCAGGGGGAACACGGGTGACGATAGTCATGGGTCAGCGGTATGATAGCGAGTCGAGCGGGCTGTCATGCATGTTCGGGCAGACTCCGAGCGCAGGCGTTGCGGAGGTGCTATCCAGCGGAGAGCTGGTCTGCGTTGCACCTGCGGCCAAGACTGAGGCAATCGTGAAAGTGTACGTGCTGTCGGACGGTCAAATCAGGAGCACGGGGTCTGCCTTCCGATACCGGCACTGGCCCAAGGTCATGGGCCTCGGGCCCCGATCGGGACCAGCGTCAAGGGGACAAACGATCACACTCCAGGCAGCGGGCGGGTCGTGGGGACTAGAAGACCCCGCGTGGTGCCGAGTGAGCGGGGGGCAAGCTTTATCGGCAGCTTTCATGACTGAGAGCTTGATGACGTGCCGGCTACCTCCTCATGGTCGCGGGAACGCAACGATAGAAGCAAGCTTCAACGGAAGGGACTGGGTAGAGGTAGCGGGGAGGTTCGAGTATAGAGAGCGATGCCTCATCACGGGGGTGGAGCCTTCGCTCGGACTGATGGGAGGGATCACGAGTGTCACGTTGACAGGAGTCGGGTTGAAGGGCCTAGGCAAGAGCCGGTGCCGCATCGGGAGCAGCTGGGGGTCAAGGCTACTGGAGGTTTCAGACGCGCTTGTGATTTGCGGAGCACCAGAGGGCGGGTGGGGCTCTGTGATGCCTCCGGGAGATGTCGGAGAGGCAGATGGCGGGCGTGTGAAAGGCCTCACGGTAGGTTTGATGCTGGAAGGAGCTAGTCAGGAGGCGTGCGAAATGAAGGAGGCATACTTTCTGTACTCACCGCTGCGAATAGACAGCGTTTCGCCTTCCAGCTTGGTACAAAGTCGTCAGACGGTAGTGACGGTGGTCGGACAGACTTTCGATGAGGCCAGGAGGGTAGGATGCAAGTACTCGGAAGCTGCTGGGGCATCCTTGCAGAGCGGCGCATCCTGGGATACACAGGAAGGGACGGTGATCACGTCGTCCATGGCCTTGTGTGG